>NC_057798.1:22072240-22372240 GCF_018294505.1 Triticum aestivum | reverse complement strand
AATGAATGAATAATGTTAAAACAATCTTATGCAAAATGAATGAATGAATCATGCTTATGAGAATCATGTTTAATGAATGAATAACAACTGTACAAATGTGTGTTCAGTTATGCTTACGCTATTTTAATTATGCTTATGCTTATGTTTATGCAATTTTTATAGGAAGCCAGCTCCCACGGACGACATCGACACTATGTATACCATGCTTGACCCTGCGTTCTACAAGGGTCATGGTCCCCGTTTCATTGAGAATGGAGTGGTAATTACCATTCTTAAACCAAATCTTTTGAATTGATGAAAACAAGTTGCTAATTATTTGGTTCTTCATTTTGACAGATGCTCCCGCCACTGCGGATGAGGGGTCACAAGACGACCGTTAAGATGGAGTACGACAAGCGAAACGCACCATTCTACAGGAGAGCCTGACTATTGGGTTTCGTCCTGTAGTTCAAGCGTAAGCCGCCGATGCTCGTCCACTCAGTTCTCATGGCTTTGATGGACCGATGGCGGCCAGAGACCAGTTTCCATCTTCCATGCGGGGAGATACAGTGACCCTCTATGATTGGGGGACGATTATGACCCTACCGCTCGAGGGTCGTGCTCTCACATGACGAGTGGAGAGGAAGAACTCGCATGATAGGGTTATCGCCCTCATCGGTGACTGTCCCCCCCGCTAAGAATAACCGGACTTCCAGCGTTGTCGGTGCAACAAACACTATGTCTGTTGCCCAGACCATGCACATGCCTAAAAGAGCAAGATTGCAACATCCAAAGCGAGATCAAGTTGAAGAGATAGCTCTTTGAGGAATCAAAGGGCATACAAGAAGACCAAGACAAGCTAAATGAGCAAGACACCACTAAGGGAAAGCCTCCCTTACCGGGCAGGCGATCCTAGCGAGGTCGAGGTGGCCCCAAAGACGAGCCTCAAGACCGTCCCGGCAGGCCTGCCAGGCACGACAAAGGCAAACTACCCCGCCAAGGCTCCACCGCTCCACCTCACAACAATGCAAGTCATCGATCAGTGCGGTGTCAAGCCCCCAAGTGACAAAGTGGCTGTTATTTGGCACATGGCAGCCGCTTCCTATGGAAATCACCTTCAGATGACACCCGTCTAGAGACGTGTCAAGCAGACAGACGAGAAGGTGGCTGAGCAGCCCAGCAAGGCTTGCTGGGCATAACACGATGTGACACTAAGCGACGCATTTAATGCACTCTGCTATGTCGGCAGAGTTAGGTATGATACCACTGTTCTCTATCTAATTAGTGCACAATGACTGATTTGCCACTGTGGCGACCCCTTGATCTATAAAAGGAGGGCCATGGCAACCATAGAAAGGATTCGGACCCTTGTACACTCGTACGCGCGTAGCTGCCCTTGCCCCAAGGCAACCCTACCGGGAAAGAGCGCCGCGTTTCCACCCCAACCCACCATCAATCCACCATAGCAGGAGTAGGATTTTACGCCTCGCGGCGGCCCAAACCTGGGTAAAAACTGCCCGTGTGATCTCTGTTGTGCTGTGCTACGTTCTCTGCTCTTCGTGCAATGTGCTCATCCCCCTGCCGAACCACAAGGGGCTGATGGCCCCATAGGTGGCCATGGTTTCCCACGACATCTTTGGCGCGCCAGGTAGGGGGAAGCGTTTACACAAACCCGAGAAGCGTACACAGAGCTGTTGGGAAACATAGCATGCAATTTCAAAAAATTTCCTACGCTCACGCAAGATCTATCTAGGAGATGCATAGCAATGAGAGGGGGAGAGTGTGTCCACATACCCTCGTAGACCGAATGTGGAAGCGTTTGTTAACGTGGTTTATGTAGTCGAACTTCTTCTCGTTCTGACCGATCAAGTACCAAATGTACGACACCTCCGAGTTCTACACATCTTCAGCTCGATGACGTCCCTCGAACTCTTGATCCAGAAAAGTTTCGAGGTAGAGTTGCGTCAGCACGATGGCATGGTGATGGTGATGGTTAAGTGATCCACGCAGGGCTTCGCCTAAGCACTATGTTAATATGACCGGAGGCGTAAACTATTGAGGGAGGCGCCGCACACGGCTAGGAATCAATATTGTGTGTTCTAGCAGTGCCCCCCACATATATATAGGTGGGAGAGGGAGAGGGGCAGCAAGGGGCGCCCCAAGTAGGAGTAATCCTACTTGGGCGCCTCCCACAAGTCGGCCTCCCCCTTCCATAAGTGTCGGAGGGGGAAGGAAAGAGAGGGGGGAGGGAGAGAAGGGAAGGGGGAGGTCGAATCCTCCCCTTTCCTTCTCCCTTCCCCTCCTTCCTTCTCCTCCTATTTCGGTCTATATGGGGGCGCACCAGCCCACCAGGGGCTGGTCTGTCCCTCTCTTGGCCCATAAGGCCCATATCTTTGCCGGGGGTGCCTGGAACCCCTTTCCGGTGACCCGATACGTACCCGGTACCCCTGGAACACTTCCATTGTCCGAATACTATCATTCTATATATGAATCTTTACCCCTCGACCATTTCAAGACTCTTCGTCATGTCCATATTCTCATCCGGGACTCCGAACAACACTCGGTCACCAAATCTCATGACTCATATAATACAAATCGTCATCGAACGTTAAGTGTGCGGACCCTACGTGTTCGAGAACTATGTAGACATGACCGAGACACCTCTCCGGTCAATAAGCAATAGCGGAACCTGGATGCTCATATTGGCTCCCACATATTCTACGAAGATCTTTATCGGTCGAATTGTTATGACAACATACGTTATTCCCCTTTGTCATCGGTACGTTACTTGCCCGAGATTCGATCATTGGTATCTTCATACCTAGTTCAATCTCGTTATTGACAAGTTTCTTTACTTGTTTCGTATTGCATCATCCCACAACTAACTCATTAGTCACATTGCTTGCAAGGCTTCTTATGATGTGCATTACCGAGAGGGCCTAGAGATACCTCTCCGATACTCGGAGTGACAAATCCTAATCTCGATCTATGCCAACCTAACAAACACCTTCGGAAATACCTGTAGAGCATCTTTATAATCACCTAGTTATGTTGTGACGTTTGATAGCACACAAGGCATTCCTCCGGTATCCGAGAGTTGCGTAATCTCATAGTCGGAGGAATATGTATTTGACATGAAGAAAGCAGTAGCAATAAAATTGAACGATCATAATGCTAAGCTAATAGATGGGTCATGTCCATCACATCATTATACTAATGATGTGATCCCGTTCATCAAATGACAACACATGTCTATGGTTAGGAAACTTAATCATCTTTGATTAATGAGCTAGTCAAGTAGAGGCATATTACGCACATGATGTTTTGTCTATGTATCCACACATGTCTCAAGTTTCCGGTTAATACAATCCTAGCATGAATAATAGACATTTATCATGATACAGGGAAATATAAAATAACAACTTTATTATTGCCACTAGGGAATATTTCCTCCAGTCTCACACTTGCACTTGAGTCAATAATCTAGTTCACATCGCCATGAGATTTAACACCAATAGTTCACATCTGTATGTGATTAACACCCATAGTTCACATAGCCATGTGACCAATACCCAAAGGGTTTACTAGAGTCAATAATCTAGTTCACATACTATTGTGAGTAACACCCAAAGAGTATTAAGGTGTGATCATGTTTTGCTTGTGACACTCCAAAAAAATACACTTCCGTGATGATACCTGTTTGTCACAGTAGGTCACGTTTTCTGTCATGCATGTACATCCATGACGATTTTATGACAAAATCAAGATAGTCATACCTGTGTTGTTGTAGAAGTGTTCCATGACATTACCAAAATTATCATCACGGAAGTGTCCACTTCCATGACGATAAATCACGCGTCATAGAAGTGCTTTCGTCAAGGGTGACTGACACATGGCATCCACCATTATGGGACGCCGTTAACCTATCGGGTCCATTTTTGGATCCGATAACCCGCTAACAGCCACGACCAATGCCGATTTTCCACATGTAAAATTCTCATTGGCCGACGGAACCACGTGTCAGCTCCACGTTGGCACAGGTGTCACTCATCCAATGGTCGAGATGCGCCTATGATATGTTGACACGTGGACGGGCCCAAAAGTGGCCCATAAAGTTTAAATGGGCCGGCCCAACTAAAGGCCCACAAGATTTAGCGGACCATAATGGGCCGGCCCAACTAAAGGCCCACAAGATTTTGCAGACCATAATGGGCCGGCCCAGCTAAAGGCCCAACATCCTCAGTTAAGGCCCGTATGGCTAGTGTCAAATCGGCCCGTCCTAAACTTATGGCCTTTTAACAGTCCGCTAAGTATTTAGACCGAATTACGGCCTGGTGTATTTCCGGCCTGTTAAAGGTCCTGCTTCATTTGTGCCCATTTACAGGCCATTGAAACTTTCGGCCCATAAATTGCCGTGAAGGATTTGGGTCATATTCGGCCATGTCTGACATTCGGCCTGTTAGAGGCCCACTATAGATTTGGGCCACTTTCAGCCTATTGTGACTATCGGCCTGTTAACGTCAGACGAAATCCATGGGCCATATGTGGCCCAACGTCACATCGGGCCCATTAACGGCCCATATAAAAATGACACTAATCAAGCCCGACCGAACTTCCGGCCTATTAAAGGCCCGTGTAGTAGGTCGGCGCATTTACGGCCCGTCCGAATTTCGGCCTGTGAACGATCCGCATTATAAATGGGCCACCATTTCGGCCTGCTAAGACCAGTGGGTTATTTGGCACAATTAGGGCCCAATCTCACTTTCGGACTATTAAAGGCCCATGTTTTTTATGGGCTCGAGATATTTACACCTGTAAACGACCTATTGTTACTGAGGGCCCAAATTATGTTTAGGCCTGTTGAAGGCCAACTATGGGCACAGGCCTACCAGAAAAATATGAAAGCTTATATTGATTTAGGCCCAGATATTTTTAGTGGGCTACATGCAAATTTCAGCCCATAATCAGTTTTAGCCCAATTGGAATGGGCCCGACAAATGTTGGTATGTTGGGCTCCTACGAAGCTTTCGGCCGAATACATTACTAAGATAAACCTACACTATACAAAAATAGCGCCGTAATTACTGTAGCCTTTGGCAGCATCATAAATGTTGTATCACAACAAAATAAATTCCAACCATACACAAAAGGCCTATTGGCTTAAAGTTTACAGTCCTTGCAGATGAAAGCACCGTATGATGTATAGAAGCACATATCATTTGACCTGAGTGCTAATGTTTCAGGCTGTAGAATCTGATGGAGTAGCACGATCTTCACCTTTTTTCCGCCATTGCTCTTGAACAACGAAGCGAATGTCTAATAGTTTGGTTTCAAAACCATTCATATCTTGACGACATTTCTCAACCACTATTCTTGTTTCTGAAACGATGTTCGTTAGGGATTGGACTTGTGTCTAGAGCACAGATATATCACTCTGTCTAGCCGGAAGATTTTGTTCAGTATGCGATTTGGATGAGGTTACCTTGACAACCAACCCAGAATTACGCAAGAAGGTGCTTTTTGCACTGTTAGTGGAGAGATACTTACGCACTGCAATAAGAGGTGACATTGTGCCTGTGGTAGCCTCGTCACCTTCAGGTGGTTGTGGCCGTTCAATCATTTGTTCCATAGCTTGCTGAAAGTTTGAACTTGTAGATTAGTGTACTAGGTAAGTTACTAATGAGACAAAAACAAACAAAGTAGGTTACACGTTTATACATAACTTATTTTGGTGAACTACTGTAATACATTAACATGTATTGTAGTGCCAACTACATAATAAAATCACTTTCGGAACATATGTCCATGTAGCATGCCTAATGTATTGTCTATTTCCTCACATTCGTTGACATCTAAGGATAAAGAGACATGGTTTAAAGTAGGATGAACATAGTATGACATCATTCATATCATGGGCAAACAGATATAAAACAAATAGCCTATTTTATCATTGTGTGCACACATGAACATCACAACTAGATTACAGATCAAGACCAAAAGAATATCCTTCATCTCTTTTAAACCATGTAAGGTGAAATGATACGTTAAGACAACTATGTATAAAAGTGAACATAGTAACTGACATTGGCTGCAAGCCAAGCAGTTAAATGAACACATCACAGTACCAATCAGTTCAAAGGCAGGAGGAGTAAGGACTTACAACATCGGCTTGAACTGGTGTGCTCATGCCCTTCATCTTGCTGGTGTGGAAATCCTTGAAGATTTGCACTGCATTCGGTTTAGGTTCTTTTTGGTCTGCACGGGCTTTCCTCTTTATTTGGAACAAGTCAATATAGATACGATAATATGGCACAGAAAAAAGAAGGAAGTGCCAGCTATTTACAAGGGCCTCGCAGTGTGCAATATAGCTACAAGATCCTGTTGTCTGTTGGAATTTCACTTTAGAATGGTTGGTCTCGTTCTTCAAACAGTTAGCCTAGAAGAAGATACACTTGTAAGGCACATACATAAATACAAGTTCAATATGTGGTCTGATCAAATACATATAGCCTACCTGATACTTTGGATCAGACCAGTGTTTAACAAGGGTTGTCCAGTCTTCATCTGTAATATATTCCACTACAGATGTTTGGGCGATTTCATTGTTAGCTGTGCCTTCAAAGTGAGATTTTCTAAGGTGGTACCGATACTGTCGTAGAGCAGACTGAAAAACATGAGTGCATGCTTTTTTAGTTGCATCATCTTTCAGATCCAACTTGAACCTCATCTGTTGAAAAAAGAATGCGGGTCTTATTAGGAGGAAGCTAGAAAGTATGGGACAGAGCAAGACAATATTACTAATTGTGATGAATAACATTACTTACGGATAAATGGTCAAGGAAGGTGTTAAACTGGGTATTGTATTTCTCATTCCTGTACTGGATCCACGTTGGAAGGATACGTGCATGACACCTAACGGCAACGGCTGCCTCTGATACTAACTTGGCTGACTCTGTAGCATCACGTGGCCTTTTTAAACCTGCCTCAAAATGGATCTCCATTCTTCCTCCTTTAGATTTTGTTAATCTGTCAAGCATTATCCCTGATGTCTATTTCTGCTTGCGCCGTGGTGCTAGTTCAACAACGAATATGGAAAGTGTTAGTGTACATCAAACCATGAGAGTACATATAAAGGAGCATGCAACTGCAACTTGACTCGGTCAGGTACCGTCTTGGTGTTGCTGCTCATGAGGTTCATCTGATCTTGCCAAGTCCTGTTGTGTCAGCAGTGCTTCGGAAGTAGTGTTAGGTGTGAAGACACCTTGGGAACTGGCCAGTTCCGGAGCAAATGAACGAGTAACTCGTTGAGATGCTGGTACAGTTGAAGCAGATGCTGCAGCTGGTGGAGCAAGTGATACTATGTTTGTAGATTTAGCCGGTGGACTTGGACCTTCTACTACACTATAAGTTCTAGTAGAATCTCGAGGGCAGATCCTTTTCCATTTCACCCGACGAGTAACACCATTCCCTACTATATTATTTTCCTTGCTCTTTTTTGACTTTGCCATGTCAAGCTGAACCCACAACACAAAAGAATAAAATCACTCTTCAGAACTCATTGATGCATGATACAGACAAGCAATACTTTGATGTAAGACAACCGTATGAGGATGGAACATGTAAGAAAAACAGGACGGCGTGACATATTGACAGCTACGATGTTTAAACCAAGCAGAAGGATTTTCAAGAAAATAGAAGTAATGAAAGCTAGACACCATATGAAAGATGCAACCAATATTACTCTGCCAATTTGAAAGTGTCTTGTCATAAGTGGCAATTTGAAAAATTAGAAGCAGTACAACATAGAAATCAATGCAAGATGCAACCACTATCAAACTGCCATGTTAAAAGCGTCCAATCATGAGTGACTGATGCGGGATACACAACATCAGTACTTTGATGTAAGAACATGGTATGATAGATAGATGCAGTGTATTCTAGACACAGAAAGCCATGTCATATGCACATGTATAACGTATAAACTCAGCAGGTGCAATTTAGTCAAAATAGAAGAAATATAGGCTAGACAACATATGCAACATGAAACCAATTATCACACTATCAACTTAGAGCAAGCACCTGCGATGGTGGAGTACGGGAGATGAACTCATCATGTAGACTTGGGACTTCAACTTCATTAGCAGTTGTAGTGGCAAATCTAGAGAGTCTCTGTTTGCGTCGGTGCGGAGGACCACCAACATCCCCTAGCTTACTCTTTTCCTTCCTATTTTCTCATATTGCCTTATGAAGTCAAAACCACAAGAAGATGAGTAAAATTAGCTCTGTATAACTGGTTGATGCATGATACAGACGAACACTACTTTGATGTAAGGCAAGCGCAGGATAGGAGGGTGGAATATATACAAAAAAAGACAACGTTGCATATTCACACGTACGATAGGAGGATGGAATATGTATGAAAAACAGTAAGCAGAAGGCATTTCAACAAAATTAGAAGAAATGAAAGATGAACATGCAACCAATATCACCCTATCAGGTAAAAAGTGTCTCCTCGTAAGTGCCATTTCAAGAAATTAGAAGCAGTACAATGCAAGATTGAACATACATCACAGTCCCAAGTTAAATGTGTCTTATGGGTAAGAGATCGTTGCAGGTATAAGTTGTAAGCTACGCAGATGTAATTCAACATATTCAGAAGCAATACAAGCTAGACATCATATGGAACATGCAACCACATATAACAGTTCCAAGTTAGAGGAAGCACCTATGATGGTGGAGTAGGGAGATGTGCTCATCATGTACACGTATGTTCTAGAAACAGGAACACGTGTCATATTCACATGCATTATGTGTAAAGTAAGCAGATGCAATTCAACAAAGTTAGAAGCAATACAAGCTAGCCATCATACGCAACATGCAACCACATATAATAGTGCCAAGTTAGAGCAAGCACCTGTGATGGTGGAATAGGGGAGATGTGCTCATCACCTACACAGCTACGTTGACTGTCCAGCCTTGTGTTCTCTTGCTAATCTTGGTGGGAGGATGGCGGAGTAGAATCTGTAGAGACCCCATGTTTGAGTTGCTCCAAAGGACCACCATCATCCACTACCGGACTAATTTCCTTCAGCTGTAATGATTTTGCATTGTGAAGTCAAACCGATAAGAAAAAGGAATAAAATTCGCTCTTCAGAACTCATTCATGCATGATACTGACGAACACTACTCGGATGAAAGGAAAACACATGATGCGAGGATGGAATATGTACGAAAAATAGGATGGCGTGACATATTCACACATATGATGTGGTAACTAAGCAGAAGGCATTTCAACAAATTAGAAGCACTGCAAGCTAGACACAATATGAAAGATGCAACCAATATCACTCTGCCAAGTTCAAACTGTATGGTGTTTCAACAAATTAGAAGCATTCAATGCTAGAAATCATATGCAAGACACAACCAATATCACAGTGGCAACTTAAAGGTGCGTTATCATAAGTGATTGATGCGGGATATGCAAGAACAGTAGTCTGATGTAAGAACATGGTGTGATCATATATAGTATGTTCTAGAAACATGAACACGTGTCATATTCATAGGCATTATGTGTAAAGTAAGCAGATGCAATTCAACAAAGTTAGAAGCAATACAAGCTAGACATCATACACAACATGCAACCACATATAATAGTGCCAAGTTAGAGCAAGCACCTGTGATGGTGGAGTAGGGGAGATGTGCTCATCATCTACACAACTACGTTGACTGTCTAGCCTTGCGTTATCTTGCGAATCTTGTTGGGAGGATGGCGGGGTAGAATCTGTAGAGAACCTTCATTTCAGTTGCTCGGAAGGACCACCATCATCGAATGCCTTACCAATTTCCTTCCACTTTATTGATTTTGCATTGTGAGGTCAAACCGACAAGAAAAAGGAATATAATTCGCTCTTCAGAACTCATTCATGCATGATACTGACGAACACTACTCTAATGAAAGGCAAAGTCATGATACGAGGATGGAATATGTACGAAAAACTGGACGGCTTGACATATTCACACCTATGATGTGGTAACTAAGCAGAAGGCACTTCAACAAATTAGAAGCACTGCAAGCTAGACACCATATGGAAGGTGCAATCAATATCACTCTGCCAAGTTAAAACTGTCTCGTCATAGGTGGCGTTCATCAAACTAGAAGCACTACATGCTAGAAATCATATTCAAGACACAGACCATTATCACACTACCAACTTAAAGGTGTCCCATCATAAGTGACTGATGCAGGATACACAAGAAGAGTAGTTTCATGTAAGAACATGGTGTGATAGACAGATATAGTATGTACCAAAAACAGGAAAGCGTGTCATATTCACACGTATCATGTGTAAGCTAAGAAGATGCAGTTTACACTAATTAGGAGCAATACAAGCTAGACAACATATGCAACATGCAACCAGATATCACATTGCCAAGTTAGAGCAAGCACCTTGGATGGTGGAGTAGGGGAGCGGAGACTTGGACCTTGTAATGCACTAGCAGTACAAGGAGAATCCGAACAGATGCTCCGTTTATGTTGCTGCAGAGGACCACCATCATCACCTTCATTACTCTTTTCCTTCCTCTTTCTTGATTTTGCCTTGTCAATCAAACCCACAAGAAAAAGGAATAAAATTTTCTCTTCAGAACTCATTGATGCATGATACTGATGAACACTACTTTCGTGTAAGGCAGCCGCATGATAGGAGGATGGAATATGTATGAAAAACAGGATGGCGTGACATATTGACATGTATGATGCATAAAGTGTAAACAAAGCACAAGGTTTTTGAACTTGTTAGAAGCAATGCAAGCTAGAAACCATATGAAAGATGGAACCAATATCACTCTGCCAAATTAAAAGGGTGGCGTAACAAATGTATTTGACCAAATTAGAAGCAATACATGGCAACATGCTAGAAATAATATGCAATATGAAATGAATAAAGGTGTCTTATCGTAAGCGATTGATGCAGGATACATAAGAGAGGTAGTTTCATGTAAGAACATGGTTAACACATATATGTAGTGTGTACCAAAAATAGGAAGGCATGTCATATTCGCAGGTATAATATGTAAACTAAGAAGATGCAATTTACCCTAATTAGAAGCATTACAAGCTAGACAACGTATGCAACATGCAACCACATATCACACTATGAAGTTAGAGCAAACACCTGTGATGGTGGTGTAGGGGAAGTGCAGTCTTCAAGTACAGAGGTACGTTCAATATCTTCATTTAAGCTTGCTATTTCTTGAGAATCATGTGGAGAGGATGAAACTGCACTCTTTATAAGAGTAGCGCGTCTCATACTAACCCACGGGCGTGGCTGTCTCATCATAAGAGATAGATGCATGATACACAAGAACAATAGTTTGATGTAAGAGCACGGTGTGATAGGCAGAGTAGTATGTACCAAAAATAGGAAGGCGTGTCATATTCACATGTATAATGTGTAAGCTAAGGAAATGCAATTTAACAAATTAGGAGCAATACAAGCTAGGCACCATATGCAACATGCAACCAGATATCACACTACCATGTGAGAGCAAGCACCTAGGGTTGTGGAGTAGGGGAGATGAGATTTGGAACTTGCACTGTAGTAGGAGTAGCAGGAGAATCTGCAGAGATCATCTGTTTCGGTTGCTCTAGGGGACCGCCATCATTCCGTGTCTTTGTCCTTTTAGATTTTTCCTTGTCAAGTAAACACACAAGAAAAAGGAATGAAATTCGCACTTCCAAATTCGTTGATGCATGATACTGACGAACACAACTTTTATGTATGGCAACCACATTGTAGGAGGATGGAATATGTATGAAAAACGCTAAGCAGAAGGCATTTCAACAAATTGGAAGCAATGCAATCTAGACACCATATGAAAGATCCAACCAAAATCACTCTACCAAGTTACATGTGTCTCATTATAAGTGGCACTTCAACAAATTAGAGGCAATACATGTTTGAAATGATATGCAAGATGCAACCAATATTACACTGTCAACTTGAAGGTGTATATTCAGAAGTGATTGATGAGGGATACACAAGAAAAGTAGTTTGATGTAAGAACATGGTTAATAGAAAGACGTAGTATGTACCAAAAACAGGAAGGCATGTCATATTCACAGGTATAATGTGTTAACTAAGCAGATGCAATTTACCCTAATTAGAAGCATTAACAGGTAGACACCATATGCTACATGCAACCACATATCGCACTGCCAAGTAAGAGCAAGCACCTGTGATGGTGGTGTGGGGGAATTGCGGTCATCAACTAGAGAGCTACGTTGACTATCTTCATTTAGCCTTGCTGTTTCTTGAGAATCATGTGGGAAGGATGACACTGCACTCTTTAAACGAGTAGCGCGTCTCACAGTAACCCACTTGGGTGACTGTCTCATCATAAGTGATTGATGAGGGATACAAAAGAGCATTAGTTTGATGTACGAACATGGTTAATGGACATATGTAGTACGTATCAAAAACAGGAAGGCATGTCACTATCAAAGGTATAATGTGTAAAGTAAGCAGATGCAATTTAACCAAATTGGAAGCAATACAAGCTAGACACCATATGCAACATGCAACCACATTTGATAGCGCGAAGTTAAAGCAAGCACCTGGGATGGTTGTGTGTGGCAATTGAGACCATCAACTGCAGAGCTACGTTTACTGTCTCCATCTGCTGGCACTGCACCCTTTAGAGCGCTGAAATGCTTAGTGCTTATCTTCAAATTACACTGGAGCGACTTCTTTCTTTTCTTTTTTGTATTCAGCAACACTGCGCCAGAGTCTGAAATACCCATGCATAAAAAAACAATAGTGTGAGTATGGGTGAAGTGTGTGCACAAGTAGTACAATGTAAAGGTAGCAGATAGCAGGTCGGTGAGAAATAAATGACAGGAGACATATGATAGCTCTACAACATGCATGGAACACGAAATTACTACAGAATTCTATGAAAATAACAGTCGACTAAAAACAAATAGGTCAGTCCATTTTTTCTGCACCGTCCGATGTAGAAAGAACGGGCAGATTGCCTTCATCTACCTCCAGCTAGTCAGTGTTATGATCTTCCTCGAAACGCCAGCGACCACCGGCCCAGTCCTCTGCCTCCGCCCTCCCCTCGACCTCACCGCACCGCTGTGCTTGGCACCGCCGCCGGCCATCCCTTCAAGCCCCGCCGTCCTCCAGATCAGGTGCAAGCAGCTCCTGCGCCCCACACCCCTATGATAGACACGAATGCGTCGCTTCCCCAGCGAACAGGCAGACTAGGTGCTCCGCGCGCCTAAGCGGGTGCTGCTTCTTTGAATTGCAGCTCGACTGACCCTGAATTGAAATCCAGGCGGGCTACTAACCTCTAGCAAAGGTGAAATAGTAAATGGGAGGAAATCTTGTGCATTTAGTATCACGAAGAAGATGCAGTAAGAAGCCCTCAACTAGTTTCTTTCGTGGGATGAATACGGTGTGAGCAGAGACGTAAGATTTGCACGAATAAGGGAAGAGGAGTACCTCTTTCTACTGGCGGTGCGGTGTCCTCCTTTTTTTCCAACGATCTTCTCGTGGTTCGCTGGAAACGAGAAGTTGTGGAGGATGGTGGAGCCTTTGACGAACCCATGGCCAAGTTGTTGAGTGTGGTGCGGTGGCCGTCTGTTGGTGGCGGGGAACCAGATCTGAGGCGGCGAACGACTGCTTTAAGAGCATCCTTTGCCTTAGGGTTTTGGTGATGATGACAACACACATGGACTAATCGTGCGCCATAGTTTTCTCAGGTACACTTTGTGTGGCGCAAGACGGTTAGGTTTCCCTCTGTGCGGAGAAGATCGAGGACGGAGTTTCCGACGTTTTATTTCCTTTGGTCGTAGGATATCCGTACTATTAAGAGGGAATCCATCGGAAGGTATTGGGTGAATCCTTCAAGTACACATTCTCTGCACCCACCATATACCCTCCGTTCGAGGAGAGAGAGGTTCCCCATACTTTGTTCTGTGCAGTCCTGCTCTTGACAGTTGTACCGGTTCTATGAGCGGTTGTATCGCTGGCCGGTAGTTCTGGTCTTTCCACCACCCGTTGTACTGCTCTGGGGTGACTCCCTTCTGTACCGGGTGCAGTTGTAGACCGATGTTGGAATGGTAGTTCCGATTTTCCTTGATAAAACGGTACTACCAGTGTTCACGACGGTAGTACCGCCTCGGAACCCATCGCCCAGGAACTGCTGGCCCAGCGGTAGTTCCGGTCCAACCTCCGCTCCAACTACCAACCTGAGGGGTTTACCTTCTGTATATGGCTCGGTAGTTGAGCGGTGGTTGTGCGCGTGGTAGTTCCGGTTTGTTTTGATAAACCGGTACTACCGGCTGCGCCACCGGAAGTTCCGCTCCCATGCGTTTCTGCACATAACGGTTGGATCTTGGGGGGCCTATTTAAGGAGGTGCTTCTCCTACCTCCCATCTACCTCTTGCCTCTCTCTCTCCTCCATTACTGCCATTAAAGCTCTCTTGCCCGATCTCTCTCTCTAGCCACTCAAACTCGTTGATTTGCTAGGGATTGATGGAGGAGACCTAGATCTACACTTCCACCAAAGGATATTTGACTCCCCCATACTTTCTTGTGTGGATTTTGTTACTCTTGGGTTCTTGGGTTCCCTAGACGGAAGAGGTCACTTCGGAGCCACATTCCATTGTGGTGAAGTTCCGGGGTTTTGTTGGGAGCCTCCAATTAAGTTGTGGAGAGAGCCTCAACCTTGTTTGTAAAGGTCCGGTTGCCGCCTTCAAGGGCACCGATAGTGGAATCACGGCATCTCGCATTGTGTGAGGGCATGAGGAGAGTACGGTGGCCCTAGTGGCTTCTTGGGGGAGAGTTGTGCCTCCACACCACTCCAACGGAGACGTACTTCCCTTTAAAAGGAAGGAACTTCGGTAACACATCCTCGTCATCATCGGCTCCACTCTTGGTTATCTTGTGCCTTTACTTGTGCAAGCTTATTTGTGTTATATCCCTTGCTTGCTTGTGTGGTTGTGGTTGTTGCATCATATACGTTGCTCACCTAGTTGCATATCTAGACAACCTACTTTGATGCAAAGTTTATTTTGGTAAAGAAAAGCTAAAAATTGTTAGTTGCCTATTCACCCCCCCTCTAGTCAACTATATCGATCCTTCCAATTGGTATCAGAGACTCGTCTCTTTATTAAGGACTTTGCCGTCCGAAGAGTATGGTTGACACCGTAGACGGTGGGGAGGAGCACTCCGGTGTGAATCCGAGCTCGTCTACGGCCGATGGGGGAGCCGCGATCTCGCGCGAGGAATTAAATGTGGCTTGGGACACATTGAAAACCTCCATGACGACCAAGGTTGAAAGCATGTTTAATAAATTCTTAGAAGGGCTTAAATTATCCACCACACCGTTGAAAGTGGGTGATCCCACTAACAAGGTGACGGATGCTAACTCCGACAAGGGGGAATCTACATAGTGAAAAGGCTCCATCTTCTAGTGGTAAAAATGGCGCCGACATCTTTGCCCATGTGGAACCTCCACTTGTTTATGGTGGACCGATTCCTTCCACCCATTTGAATCATGCCGGTCCTCCCCCTAAGATTGTGAAAAATTAGGACTTTGATTCTTTTGTTTATCCCTTCAAGCGTCATTTAAATCATGTGAATACTAATCTTTGGAGAATCATTGAAGAAGGTTTCTATCCACATGACCGAAGCAACTTCACCCCTAGAGAAGCCGCGGACAATCAGTTCAATGAGAATGCTCTCTTCATCATCCAAGATGCAATTCCACCCGAAGATCTCCCTCATCTTCGACCCTTCACCATGGCCAAATATGCGTGGCATTGTGTTGTTTCCCTCTACAGGGGAAGCGCAAGCATTCAAAGCTCCAACTATGAAGTGGTGCAAGATGAAGCCGATGAGTTTGCAATGAAAGAAGATGAAGAACCTCATGAGCTCTTTTGGAGAGTAACCAAACTCACGGTTTCACTCCGAGATCATGGGAGCAAGGACACGGATGACAATTGGATCAGGCGCAAATTCCTCAAGGCAATGATGCCTTACCACAAGGCCATGTCCTCAGTCATTCGTCAAAGGCCAGACTTCCACACCTTGTCCTCAAGTGAAGTGTTGGATGAGTTTGTGGCTATGAGCATGTTGGAAAAGACCACCGACAATGTGGTGTTACACTCTCAAAGAGCAAAAAAGCCCAACCTTGCCTTGAAGGCCAAGCTTAGTGTGGAAGAAGAGGATGATGAGGAAGAAGACGAGAGCAATCCCGAAGATACCAAGTATGACTATCATGAACACATTGCTCTTGCTTCAAGGCAATTTTGGAGCAAGAAGAACTCAAGGCCAAACTTCAACAAGAATAACTCAAGTAGCTTCAAGGACAAGCAACGTGTGAGAACATGTTACAATTGTAGCAATGTGAGCCATTTTGTTGCGGAGTGCCCTTATGAGAATAGGGAAGACAATGGTGGCAAGCTCATCCGAAAAGACAAAGCCAAGTCTTTCTCCAACAAGAACAACTTCACCAAGAAGACTCCAACTAGAGGGTTGGTGGTTCAAGAAGAATACCATGAGGATGATGATGATGATGAAGATAGCGAAGCCATGGCCATGGCCTCCATTGCCATTGCCACAACTCCTCATGTGTCCCTCTTCGACTCACCCAACGAGAACATCACCGCCAGTGCCTCATGGCTAAACCCACCAACAAGGTAACCCCCAACATCAAAACCACCATCATCACTAATCCCTCCTTGACGGATTGCATTGATGAAAGTGAGGGGTCTAATGAGGAAGTGAATGAATTTGAGTCTTTTATAAGTAAGCTCAAGGGCAAATCCAAGAAGCACTTTATTGCTCTCTTGGAACAACTTGGTGAAGCCAATGACATGATCGAGGCTCATGAAGAAACCATCTCTAACATGGAAGGTCATAGTCGTGACTATGCCGATGAGATATCAGATCTCTCTAATGCTCTTGAGGAAGAGCGTGTGCATTGTTTGGCTCTTGAGGAGTCACACAACGACGACCATGCTAAATTAAAGAGAGATCTTGATCATGCTCTTGTTGTATCTCGTGTGCTAAATTCCGAGAAGGCTAAACTTGGGGTTGACCATGATAAACTCAAGGAGGAGTTTGATATACTCGACAAGGCCCACAAGGTCTTGAAGGGTGCTCATGCTAGCCTCAAGGAGTCTCATGATCAACTCCAAGTGAAGCTAACCAAGGAAAAAGCCACCTTTCCTCATGTGGTATTAATTGATAATGCAAATGCTACTAACCCATGTGGTGAGCTTGTGCACCTTGTGGAGGAGAATGCCAAGTTGAAGGAGCGACTTGAGAAAGGTCTTGTAACGTGCATACAAGGTGAGAAGAACCTCAATGACCTTTTGAGCAATCAAAAGGAAGTTGTGGACAAGGAGGGAGTTGGGTTTGCACCCAAGTCCAAGAACAAGAAGAAGAACAACAAGACCAAACGACCTCCCCCTCTCGAGCAAACTTTTGTGAAGTAGGGAGAGGGTGCTCCTAAGGATAAGAAGAACAATGTGAAGGGTGGTGATATAAAAAAGGGCAATGCCACCCCTTCCAACAAAGCCGGCGACTTTAACCCATCTTATGCGTTGTGCCGTGCTAGTGATGGGCATGTTTATGCTAAATTTGTTGGTTCTCCTTATGAGTACATTGAATGGTATATTTGGGTTCCTAAGACCCTTGTTACTAACATCAAAGGACCCATTACAAAATGGGTACCTAAAACCAAGCATTGATCTCTTGTAGGTATTTGCTTCTGGTGGGGGATCATGGTTGCTCGATAGTGGAGCCACAAATCATATGACCGGAAGCAAGGACTTGGTGGTGGACGTGTACAAGATCCCTTCTATGCCCACCAACGTTGAGTGGGGTGATGCCTCGTCTTCTAAGGTATTGGGTCTTGGCAAGGTTGTCATTTCTCATGATCTAACGATCGATAAATTCATGCTTGTTGAGTCCCTTGCTTGCAATCTACTTTCCGTTTGTCAACTTGCACTCATGGGCTTTGCCACTTTCTTTGATATTGATACCGTGGCCCTCTTGTGGAGCAAGACTCTTAAAGTAGCCTTTGTTGGGCATGTCGAGAATGGTCTCTATGTGATTAACTTTTCGGAGCGAGCCACTAAGACCGCGACATGCCTAATGGCTAAAGTTGATGTGGGATGGCTTTGGCATCGCCATTTAGCCCACGTCAATATGAGATCTTTGCAAAGTCTTCTCAAGGGGGACCACGTCCGTGAACTAACAAATGTTAGTTTTGCCAAAGATCGTGCTTGCAGTGCTTGTATCTAAGGAAAGCTACATGAGAAGGCTCACCCTCCCACAACTATCATCTACTCGAAGAGACCCTTGGAGCTCCTTCACATGGATCTCCTTGGGCCTCCATCCTTTGATAGTCTTGGAGGTAGAAAGTATTGCTTGGTGATTGTGGATGATTATTCAAGATACACTTGGGTATATTTCTTTAAGAGGAAGAGTGAGACTCACAAACCGTCATCCACTTTGCAAATGAAGCTCAACGTCAACATGATGCAAAGATCTTGACAATAAGGAGTGACAACAACACCGAGTTCAAGAATTACACCTTGGATGAGTTTCTTAGTGATGAGGGGATCAAGCATCAATATTCTGCACCTTATACCCCTCAACAAAATGGTGTCGCGGAGAGGAAGAACCGGACATTGATGGATGCGGCAAGGACCATGATGGCGGAGTTCAAGTCTCCATACAACTTTTGGGCCGAAGCCATCAATACCGCGTGTCATGCATCAAATCGGCTCTATCTCCGCAAAGGCTTGAACAAGACTCCATATGAGATACTCACCGGTAACAAGCCCAACCTCAAGTACTTTCGGGTGTTCGGATGTAAGTGTTTCATTCTCAAGAAAGGTGCTCGTTTGTCTAAATTTGAGGCTAGAGCTTATGAGGGCATATTTGTTGGTTATGCTAGAAACTCTCATGCTTACCGTGTCCTCATTAAGTCCACAGGACTTATTGAGGAGACATGTAACATGGAGTTTGATGAGAATAACGGCTCCCAAGTGGAGCAAAGTGGTACTTGTGATGTAGGTGATGAAATTCCTCCCCAAGCCATAAGAAGAATGGGTGTTTGTCATATCCTACCCATTGAGGAACCCCTTGTGGCTGAAGGAGAAGGACAATGCTCCACTCAAGTGGAGCCATCACCAACCCAAGACCCACACGCTTCTGAAGAACAAAGTAAAGGCCCTCTACCTCGTGAACAAGATCAAGGGCAAGATCAATCTCAAGATGGTGGTGAACCACCAAATGATGCCCAAGGTCAAGTTCTCTCCTTCGAGCAAGTTCAAGATCAAGAGCAAGCTCAAGATCAAGAACAAGCTCAAGACGGCGCTCAAGATGATCAAGTTACCCCTCCTCTTTTCACATCCGAGGAGGAATTAGAGCGTCGTGCTGCGAAGATTGCTTCCAAGCTCACTGCCAAAGGTAATCTCATGGAGAATGTGGTTGGAAGCCTAAGAAAGGGGGTAAGCACTCGTAGACAATTAGCAAACTATTGTGAACATCATGCATTTGTCTCTTGTGTTGAACCCCAAAAGGTCTATGAGGCGCTCGAAGATCCGGATTGGCTCAATGCCATGCATGAAGAACTCAACAACTTCGAGTACAAAAAAGTGTGGAGATTGGTGCCAAGGCCACCGGGGAACCACAATGTCATTGGAACCAAGTGGATATTCAAGAACAAGCAAGATGCTCATGGGACCATCGTTCGCAACAAGGCAAGGTTGGTAGCACAAGGCCACTCCCAAGTCGAGGGTATCGACTATGATGAAACCTTTGCTCCCGTTGCTCGCCTTGAAGCCATTCATTTGTTGATTGCTTATGCTTCTCATCATAATTTCAAGTTGCAACAAATGGATGTGAAGAGTGCTTTTCTTAATGGTCCTATTAATGAGTTGGTATATGTCAAGCAACCCCCCGGGTTCGAGGATCCCTACTTCCCCGATCATGTGTATCAACTCGATAAGGCACTCTATGGCCTCAAGCAAGCCCCACGTGCGTGGTATGACCACCTTACCGAGTTGTTGCAAGATCGTGGATTTGAAGTCGGGCAAATTGATCCCACTCTTTTTACTAAGAAGGTCAAAGGGGAGTTGTTTGTGTGCCAACTATATGTATGATATTATATTTGGTTCCCTTAACAAAGCTTTCAATGAGGAATTTGCCGCTCTCATGACCTCTAAGTTCAAGATGTCTTTGATGGGAGAGTTGAAGTTCTTCCTCGGGTTCGATATCAAGCAAAGAAGAGAAGGTACCTTCATCAACCAAGCCAAATACACTCAAGACATGCTAAAAAGATTCAAGCTAAGTGATGTCAAGCTGGCTTCCACTCCAATGCCCACCAAGTGCCAACTTGACATTGATCCCAATGGTAAAGCGGTGGATCAAAAGGTATATCGCTCCATGATTGGCTCCTTGCTTTACCTTTGTGCATCTAGACCGGATATCATGTTGAGTGTGGGAATTTGTGCACGGTTTCAAGCCACACCTAAGGAAAGTCACTTTGTGGCGGTCAAGCGAATCTTTCGATATTTGGCTCATACCCCAAACTTTGGCTTATGGTACCCAAGAGGAGCCAGCTTTGATCTTTTGGGATATACAGATTCAGATTGGGCAAGAGACAAAGTGGATAGGAAGTCAACCTCAAGAGGGTGCCAATTACTTGGTTGCTCTTTAGTGAGTTGGTCTTCCAAGAAGCAAAGTTGTGTATCTCTCTCGTCCACCGAAGCGGAGTATGTGGCTGCCGGTAGTTGTTGTGCTCAACTTCTATGGATGAGGCAAACTTTGAAGGATTATGGTGTCATTTGTGACGAAGTGCCTCTTTGGTGTTACAATGAAAGTGCCATCAAGATCTCTCTCAACCCGGAGCAACACTTCAAGACGAAGCATATTGAGATTTGGTATCATTTCATCCGGGATCATATTAGGCGAGGGGAGATCAAGCTCAAGTATGTCAACACCCATGATAACCTTGCAGATATTTTCATGAAGCCCTTGGATGAAGCAAGATTTCGCGAGTTAAGGCATGAGCTAAATATCATTGATTCAAGCAATGTGGCTTGAACCCTTGCACACCCCACCACATTCTTCATGATGTATTGTTTAGGTGTAGGCATGGACATAGGGGGAGTGTTGTTATATCAATGAACTCTTCCTCCCCCCATTATGCATAAATTGATCGAGTCTTTCACATTCGCCATTTTTGATGGTACTTGTGCTTCAAAGACGAGTTTTGGTCATGGGCCCAAGGATAATTCTTCACGGTGCCATACCCTTTTAACTCAAACAAAGGTGGCTCCGGCCACCACCCTTGAGCTTAGGTGTTTTTCCTTGTTGTGTGTTTCTTTTTGCCTAGATCTTTTCGGTCTCCTGGATGTTTGAATTCTCTAAAGAGTGGTTTTTCTTGTTTGCTTCCTGCACTCTTGAGAGTCTTCTTCATCATATTATAGTGTCTTGTTTCCATGCTAAGCCTCACCATCCCAAGCCATCTTTTCCAAATGTACACAACCTGGCGATACAACCAATGGTCAGACCGGTTCTACCGGTCTTCCCTTCTGCTGTACAGTCTCAGCTGTACTTCCGGTCCTGCATGAGCGGTTCTACCGCTCCTGCCTGTACCAGTACCTCTGACCGGTACTACCAGTGCTTAGACGCGGTACTACCGCTGCTTCTGGAGCGGAAGTACCGCTCTCAACCACCAGGTAGCTACAGGACCGGTACTACCGCTCCCAGGAGCGGTACTACCGGTTGATATCTGGGGCGTATATAAGGGGAGCGGGCAGAAGGGATCTTTCTTTTCCCCTTCGTGCTCGTTCCTCCTCTTATCCCTCACCGCCGGTTGCTTTGTCCCTCGCCCCGGAGCACCCTCAGGCTCTCCGGATCGGCCGACCCTTCATCGGATCTGCTCCGTGGAGGCCGCCTCCTCTTCAATCTCTTCCATGGATGCCGGTAATGCCCTGTTCTTCTCCGTCTTAGGGTTCCTTGTTTTGAAACCAAATCTAGGGCATTGCTTGTATTCCCCCATTTTTGGCCAAATGACAATTAGGACTCTCATGAGGTGGTGATTGCTACCAAGGCCACTCATTGGGAGAAGTCTACTGCTCCCAAGCAACGAGCTGCGGTGCCCGTGCACAAATGGAAGATGCCGGACTGGCAACAGCTTCATTTCCAGGATCCCTACACTGTTGCACCGAATCCCTGTTGGAACAACCCTCAGTTCCGGAATGAGCTACAGATGAGGATTGTGTCAGAAGTATTCGAGCATCACAAGAACAAGTTCACTCGGATGTGGTCCATTAACATCGATCATTGGAGGGACCACCCCGATTACTTTGGAGAAGCTCTGGCGATCTGTGAAGAGTTTGATTTGATCAAGCTCATGACCGTGAACTGTGATTTGGATGTGCAGATCGTCCATCAGTTCTATGCTACAATCTACTTCGGCTCTGATGCGGAACGCCATCTCTCCTTCATGTGTCGTGATGAGTTCTTTCATGTCCCATGGAGCGCTTTCTGCAATGCTCTTGGTTATGAGGATACCGGGATTGAGGGTCAAGGTGGCATCCGTCCTCACGGCTGTGCTCACCCCATGGACAAGATAAAGCTTGCCCCTCTCTACATCCCTGGACATGGTATTGTGGGCAAGTCCAATGATCTTTTGCCAATCTATGACATTATGCATCATTTGTTCCGTTGTGTGCTACTTCCCAAGGTTGGGAATCAAGATGATATCTATGGTTATCTTGTGGATTTGCTTGTGGCCATGAAGACCAAGAGGGGATCCGGTGCCATGTTTGTGAAGGAAATATGCCCTAGAGGCAATAATAAAGTTATTATTTATTTCCTCATATCATGATAAATGTTTATTATTCATGCTAGAATTGTATTAACCGGAAACATGATACATGTGTGAATACATAGACAAACACATAGTCACTAGTATGCCTCTACTTGACTAGCTCATTAATCAAAGATGGTTATGTGTCCTAACCATAGACATGTGTTGTCATTTGATTAAAGGGATCACATCATTAGGAGAATGATGTGATTGACATGACCCATTCTGTTAGCCTAGCACTTGATCATTTAGTATACTGCTATTGCTTTCTTCACGACTTATACAAAGTTCCTGCAACTATGAGATTGTGCAACTCCCGTTTACCGGAAGAACACTTTGTGTGCTACCAAACGTCACAACGTAACTGGGTGATTATAAAGGTGCTCTACAGGTGTTTCCGAAGGTACATGTTGAGTTGGCATAATTCGAGATTAGGATTTGTCACTCCGATTGTCGGAGAGGTATCTCTGGGCCCTCTCGGTAATACTCATCACCTAAGCCTTGCAAGCATATAACTAATGAGTTAGTTATGAGATGACGTATTACGGAACGAGTAAAGAGACTTGCCGGTAACGAGATTGAACTAGGTATTGGATACCGACGATCAAATCTCAGGCAAGTAACATACCGATGACAAAGGGAATAAAGTATGTTGTTATGCGGTTTGACTGATAAAGATCTTCGTAGAATATGTAGGAACCAATATGGGCATCCAGGTCCCGCTATTGGTTATTGACCGAGAATGGTTTTAGGTCATGTATACATAGTTCTCGAACCCATAGGGTCCGCACGCTTAATGTTTCGATGACAGTTTTATTATGAGTTTATAAGTTTTGATGTACCGAAGTTTGTTCGGATTCCTGGATGTGATCACGGACATGACGAGGAGTCTCGGAATGGCCGAGACATAAAGATTGATATATTGGAAGCCTATGTTTGGATATCGGAATGATTCCGGGTGAAATCGGCATTTTACCGGAGTACCGAGAGGTTACCGGAACCCCCCGGGGGGTTAATGGGCCTACATCGGCCAAGAGGGAGAAGAGGAAGGAGCAAGGAGGGGGCCGCGCGCCCCTCCCCCTCCTAGTCCGAATAGGACAAGGGAAGGGGGGCGGCGCCCCCCCTTTCCTTCTCCTCTTCCTCCTCTTTCCCCCTCTCTCCTACTCCAACTTGGAAAAGGGGAGTCCTACTCCCGGTGAGAGTAGAACTCCCCCCTTGGTGCGCCCCCTTAGGCCGGCGGCCTCCTCCCCCCTGGCTCCTTTATATACGGGGGCGGGGGGCACCCCATAGACACACAAGTTGATCTATGGATCGTTCCTTAGCCGTGTGCGGTGCCCCCTTCCACCATATTCCACCTCGGTCATATCGTTGCAGAGTTTAGGCGAAGCCCTGCACTGGTAGAACATCATCATCGTCACCACGCCGTCGTGCTGACGGAACTCATCTCCGGAACCTTTGCTGGATCGGAGGGCCGGAGATCGTCATCGAGCTGAACGTGTGTTGAACTCGGAGGCTCCGTACGTTCGGTGCTTGGATCGGTCGATCGTGAAGACGTACGACTACATCAACCGCGTTGTGCTAATGCTTCCGCTTACGGTCTACGAGGGTATGTGGACGAACACTCTCCCCTCTCGTTGCTATGCCATCACCATGATCTTGCATGTGCGTAGGAAAATTTTGAAATTACTACGTTCCCCAACAGTGGTATCAAAGCCAGGTTTTATGCGTTGATGTTATATGCACGAGTAGAACACAAGTGAGTTGTGGATGATATAAGTCATACTGCCTACCAGCATGTCATACTTTGGTTCAGCGGTATTGTGAGATGAAGCGGCCCGGACCGACATTACGCGTACGCTTACGCGAGACTGGTTTCACCGTTACGAGCACTTGTGCTTAAAGGTGGCTGGCGGGTGTCTGTCTCTCTCACTTTATTTGAACCAAGTGTGGCTACGCCCGGTCCTTGTGAAGGTTAAAACAGAGTCTATTTGACAAACTATCGTTGTGGTTTTGATGCGTAGGTAAGAACAGTTCTTGCTAAGCCCGTAGCAGCCACGTAAAATTTGCAACAACAAAGTAGAGGACGTCTAACTTGTTTTTGCAGGGCATGTTGTGATGTGATATGGTCAAGACGTGATGCTATATTTTATTGTATGAGATGATCATGTTTTGTAACCGAAGTTATCGGCAACTGGCAGGAGCCATATGGTTGTCGCTTTATTGTATGAAATGCAAACGCCCTGTAATTGCTTTACTTTATCACTAAGCGGTAGCGATAGTCGTAGAAGCAATAGATGGCGTAAACGACAACGATGCTACGATGGAGATCAAGGTGTCGCGCCGGTGACGATGGTGATCACGACGGTGCTTCGGAGATGGAGATCACAAGCACAAGATGATGATGGCCATATCATATCACTTATATTGATTGCATGTGATGTTTATCCTTTATGCATCTTATCTTGCTTTGATTGACGGTAGAATTTTAAGATGATCTCTCACTAAAATTATCAAGAAGTGTTCTCCCTGAGTATGCACCTGTCAGGACCCCGACTCAATGCCACATAGATCTAGCATGTAACACTTCATATCACTTTGCGGCCTCACGCACGGTATTCCCACGGGTGTCGCCTTACCTTTACCCGGGACCGTTTGCGCCTTTTGGCACACGTATATGACAGTGTCGCTAGCATCCATATGATAAGGAGTCCGGGCTGACATGGCTAGTCGTAAACCCAAAGTGGCACAAACTTACAGGGACAGGCATCCATGACCCAGCATCGAACGTGTCGGTCATCAGCGAGTGAATCCAGGCTGTAGCACTGGGCTAGCAGGACTCCGGTGAGCCGGGCTGTAGCGGGCTAACAGGACTCCGGTATTCATCGCGTGACATTTCCCCGAAGGGACAGACACAGGAACGAAGAAGGACACATGCCGGCCAGCCTAAGTGTTCCGGAGCAGTAGCAAGCTACCATGGCTCGGTGGAAACACTAGGAGACATTTCCCGGTAAGAGAGGCTACTAAAGATAAACAACTAGATGGTCAGATCCCACACATACCAAGCATTTCAATAGCATACACACAATATGCTCGATATGTGCAGATACAACATGGCATCACAACATGACTCTACGACTCAAGTAATTTATTCAATAGGCTCCGAGGAGCGAGATATTACAAACATGGGTCTCACGACCCAACAATCAGAGCATACAAGTCAAAACACAGGCGGAAGCTATCATGTCTGAGTACAGACATCTATAAATGAAAAAGGCTGAGAAGCCTGACTATATATCAGATCCTGCCGAGGCACAAGATCGTAGCTGAGGTAACAAGCTAAACGTCGAAGACCACGTGGAAATACTAGTGAGACTGAAGTCTCTCTGCAAAACATAAAATAGGCAAACGTGAGTACAAATGTACCCAGCAAGACTTACATCAGAACTATCTACATATGCATCATTATCAACAAAGGGATGGTGGGGTTTAACTGCAGCAAGCCAGCTTTGACTCGGTGGCTATCCTAAACTACGACTGCAAGCGACTCTTTTGAGGTGGCGCACACGAGTCCACATATTCACCATATCAATACACCACTATGGATCCGCTCCCGTCTCCCTACGAGAACGCCATCCATAGCACTCACGCTTATCTTGCGCATTTTAAAGTATCCACTTTCACTTGTCTATGAACTGATATAAGCAACCCAGAAGTCCTTTTCCGCGGACACGGCTATTCGAATAGATGATGTTAACCCTGCAGGGGTGTACTTCTTCATACATGTTTCCACCACTTAGCGTCTGCACACGACATGTGCTCGGCAGACTTCAAGCGAAAACCGACGTGGGTGTAGACCACGACCTACCTAAACACTCAAGTCTCTAGTCCAGGTTTATCGCCTATTCGGGTTCCATCCATGAGGAGATCCGGCCGGAGTTTCGCTCACAGCCCCAAACGATGTGAACAGGGTTCCCGAGATACCAAACGGGCATCCGGTACACCGTGCCACGTACCTACCGCATCACAGCCCACCCCTACGGTCAGCGCTGTCCACGGCCTCCAGTAAGCTACAAACACCAGAAACTACTTGCAACTCCTGGACAGAGGACTAGGGTGAATAAGAAGTCGAGCGGGGTCATATTTCAGGGCCCAATGTATGGTAGTAACTGAATCATGGATCACAAACACAGAACTCAGTTCCTGAGGATGGCTACAATGAGACAACCCACCATGTACTCCTACATGGCCTCTCACCGCTACCTTTACCAAATCGTGTTCACACACTTAGCTCACACACAGTAGGACATGTTCACACGCCTCTGATTCATCCCCGATGAATCAGACCTGACTCAACTCTAAGCAGTAGCAGGCATGACAAACAAACATGAATGAGTAGGCACAACAGGGCTCAAACAACTCCTACTCATGCTAGTGGGTTTCATCTAATTACTGTGGAATGACAGGTCATGCAGAGGATAAAGGGGTTCAGCTACCACAGCAAGTAACAGATGAATCGATGTTGTCCTAATGCAGTAAAAGAGAGCAGGAGCGAGAGAGTGGGATTTTATCAGAATGAACAAGGGGGTTTTGCTTGCCTGGCACTTCTGAAGATAACATTGAGTCTTCGTCAGTGTCAACGATCGCATCATCGGTGTCACGTCTATCGAGAGGGGACAATTACCGGCAAATACAGAAAAGACACGATCAATGCAATGCACAATATGATGCATGCTATGACATGGCAATATGAATGTGTTTTGGGCTAATGCACCTAAAACCAGATTAAATGAAGTTGGTTTGAATCCAAGATTCAAATTCAAACTCCATATGGGGTTATTTAAATGTCATTCACTTCATTTGTCCTAAACAGTAGTGATAAGTTGTTCTAACATGCATGAAAATGGTACAGATGGATTCCTTGAATTTTTCTGATAATTTTTCATATATAATTTATTTAATTTGGAGTTACGGTTAATTTTCTATGATTTTTAGAAGTTTTAGGCATTTTCTGGAATTTCCTGAATATAATTAAATCCAGAAAATACTTTATGACATCAGCAGTGCGTCATGCTTGCATCAGCAAGTCAACAGGGCTGCCCCGGGTCAAACCTGACCAGGGGGTCCCATTAGTCAGCGTCACAGGTTAACAGGGGGGTTTATTTTAGTTTAATTAAGGATTAGGGCACTAGGGCCCACATGTCAGTGGCTCTGGGGTTAGATTAGGTGGTGATTAGCTTAAGCTAATCACCTGATGGCGGGGGCCCACCTGTCAGTGTCAGCAGAGGGGGGTAGTTAAAATAAAATAACTAAACTAATTAACAGGGGGGGGGCTGGCCCCACCTGTCATCGACCCAGAGGGGGGGGGTGTGTCCCGCCGTGGTCAACGTGGTCAGACCCACCGGCGGCTTGACGCCGGCGAGGCCAGACGCGGTGGTGCGCGTCGGAAACCCACTACAGGGGCTCTTTTGGCGCGCAGGGAGCAGCTACGGGGAGAGGGTGGAGTGGCGCATCCAACGGTGGCGGTGGCGGAGGCTGGGGTGGCCGGAGCTGCCGGCGGCGACCTCTTTTGCGGCTGCCGGAGCTCGGGTGTTCGCGGGACCGGCGCTGCGGTGTGCAAACAAGACGGTGGTCGCGCTAGTTTTACTCTACGGAACGCAACGAGTGCAACGGACGCAGGCGTGGGACCAAAAGGTCACCGGAGCTTCACCGGCGACGAGCCCGTGCGGCGGAGCGTCTCGGCTCCGGTAGAGGGGGCGGCTAGAGCTCGAAATCGAGCTTGGGGTTAGGGGGAAACGGAGCAGGGACTCACGGGGATCGTGCAGGGAGGGTCAGCGAGCTCGGGGGCGCGCCGGAGTGGCCGAATTCGACGGAGAAGATCCTCGGCGGCCGGCGAGGGGGAAAACGTCGGGGGCGGCGTTCCGGGGCTCTTCTGTTCGCGTGAGACGACGAGGAGGACGAGGGAGGACTTGCGGAGCTCTGGGAGGCGTCGGGGAGGCGAGAGGGGGATGGTGGCCGCGGCGAACGGCGTCGGTGGCGACGGCTGTGTTCGGGTTCGGGCGAGAGAGAAAGAGCAGAGGGGCGGGGCCTCGAGGAAGAGTGAGAGGGGTCCGAGGGGGCTGCGTGGCGTCGCGGGAGGGAACCAGGGGAGGAGGAGGCAGCCAGGCAGGGAGGAGGTGGCCGGGGCGCGTGGCCGCGCGCGCCGGGCGCGTGCCCGCGTCCTTCTGGCGAGGGAAGAAGACGACAGGGGGGGTAGCGGTGGCGGGCTGGGCCAGCGGGAGGAGCTGGGCCGGGCAGGTAAGCAGGTAAGTGGCCCAGGTGGCCGTCTCCCTTTTTATTTTTGCTCTGTTTTATTTTTTTAATCATTGTTTTCTATTTGTTTCAATCTGTTTTGATTTAGTTCAAACACTAAATCATTTTTGTTTCTTCCAATAATTTTTGCAGGGACTGAAAGTAATATTCTAGAGCCCCTCACAAAATATCAGAATTATTGAAGCATTAAAAATATATATAACATATATTTGCTCCAACTCAAATACAATATATATTAGTTCAAAGATCCAAAATGACATGAAAAAATGTGCATCATCTCTGGTTACTGTTTCCAGCATTTTTCCAAAGATGATGAACATTTTTGAAAGCCACTTGGATTGACTGAAAATATTTTAGGTGAACCTGGTGAATTCTTAAAATGATAGGGTTTGTACAATCCCCATTTCAACTTTCTGTAAAGTAAACATGATGCATCACCAAAGGCTAGTACTAGTGCAATGCCAGAAGCTAGGGATGTGACAACTCACCCCCACTAAACAAGAATCTCGTCTCGAGATTCAAGCGTAGGGTAAGGTGAAAGGTAAACGCAACTAGTATAATCTTCACGATCCAGGTTGCACTTCATAGAAACGTTGATTCGATCACCATCTTTGTCTTGTCGTCTTGCTCTGAGAAATCCTGTCAACATGACATGGAGGGAAGAAGGAGACTCTAGAAGGGTCGATTTTCTCGAAGATCGAACAACTCAGGATTAACTCACGGAATGAGACATAGCAACATCTCTCGAGCTGAGAGATGAAGCACACCTCTAGAGAAATGGAGTGGAACAGATGACGAAGGTTCACTAGGTAGACAATGATTCCACACCTAAGAAGGTGGTGAACGGTTGTCAACGTAGCGAGGAGTTGAGTTGCCATGATACCACGACGAAACATCCTGGAGGGGGGTGATTCGTAGATTATTATCTTAAGTGGCAAAAAGAATTACCTTTGATATAGAGATTGTTAAGACTCTCTATATCAGCCTAAGGCAAATCACAGCAATCGATTGGCGGGGTCGGTAGAATGGCATACTTGGACTTGGATGATGTGGATTACCTTGTTGAAGACAACGTAATGGATGATTTTGCTTGTCACCGGAAATGGAAGAGACCCATGGTAGAATGGCACATTGGCGGTGCAAGCTAGGAACAAAATGCAAATGCTGGGAACGATTCTAGTAACTGGGGGAAGAACCCAACAAAAGAGAGTGAATTCATTGTTTGAAAAGGTCATAACATTTGCCGAGGAAACTGAGAGGAATCCCAGTTAGAGATGATGATAACACGTAGTGCTTGTGCGTGCTCTCAAGAACTTGAGCATTTCCACAATCATCAAGGTTTTATCAACAACCGCGTCAAGGGTGCTGACAACACAACATACTACCATGATGAATAGCGATGAACGATGCAGATGCGAAGGAAGATAACACTTTCTCATATTTCACCTTAGCGAGGCCAAGCAAATAAAATCTGGATGATCGACCGAGAAACAATTAGCACTCCGCTTCTAATGTTCTCCTTGATGTGCTAGTGTAACCCATTCATAGAAATGGTCTGGTATCTAGGACATCAAGTAAAAGGTCGGACTTCGGGATCTCAAAATCCATAGGGGCAACTAGGGAGTAAATCCTACGAAATCCCTATGGGGAGGTGGCCAACTTCCTCAATCAAGATATTATAATAACAGGTCTTCCGGCTGGGTGTGTTGGCCACGACATCCACTTTACCGGTTATCGAGGGACCAATATTATAGTTCTTGGAGAATGTTCCAACCATCATATCTGCCTGAGATTCAGATCTGGTTGGTGTCAGAATATTCCAGGCTCATCGAGTCTAGGAAGAAGAATGAAAGTTTGCAACACAAATCGACGAGATGACGTTGCGAGATTCTCGGGGAATGAGCTACGATAGTAAGCTCCAAAACATGAGCTGGTTCTGCTACAAACATGTGAACACGTTGTCCCAGACAAGCATGACCACGTGGTAGTCTTATAATAAAACACTACCGAGTTCAAGAGGGGGAACCATCAACGAGGGTATCGAAGTCCTTACATAAGTCCGGATTAGCTCTTATGAAGGAACTCCTTCTCCTTGAACAAATCAACCAGTGGCTTGGTGTGCTAGGGATACATATAGATTGAAGGTTGCAAGTCTTCAAACCACAGCATTCTTCGCACGTGTGCATGACTGATTTGGAATGATTCCAAAGAAAGCAACATTGACTTTCTTGAATCCACGGCGGCAACTTGCATCAGATGCACATGAATTAAAGGAAGTCACTACCTTCATCCAAACATATGCTTCATGAGCTAGCATGAACAAATGCTTTCAAAAGTTTCCAACACTAGCTTAATGTTCAGCAAAATTATGGAGAAGACAAGGATGTTGTCAATGGGCTCAACAACAATTCATCTAGGTTTCCTTTTCAAAGGAATTCCATAGTTAAGTGAACACGGTGATAGCATTGGTCAGACCCAAAGGATATAATGGTGTATGCTCGAGGGATCAACCACGAGTAAGACAACATTACGAACATCGTTGGTTCCGACTTGATTTGACGATAGCCCACACTCAAATCAAAGGATTGATAAGACAATAGGTCCAGCAACTGATCACAAGGACCAATCGATGAAGATATCATGTTTCTTCAACACACACTACACAAGAATATCCCTTTGGAACGAACTAAGTCAGACAAGCTTTTATCTTCCAACTCTCCAAGTTGTTGTCCAGCTTAACCAACTAGCTCAGGGATATCTAACACCGATTCTTGGAAAGAAGGTGGTTCATAAGAAACCAACTTGATCACGGGCTCAACATAACGGTCAGGTGACGACCTGGTGATACTTCCGAGAAGACATTCAGAAAATCACGAACCACCGGTATGTTACTAAGCTCGAGAACAATCTCGCTTTTGAGGGCAAGACGATATGATCAAATGAGTGAGGACTTGACAAGATCCTAACTCATCAATCGAAGGGTGCACCGAAATAAGGACTAGGTAGCACGATCAGTCTTAGAAGGATGATTCGAAACCAACATACTAAGAATGAAATTATTATCCTTTAACTACCAAGCAACAAGGTTGCTAGGAGTATTGATTTCACACATCACGATTCACTTGTCGACATTCCGGTTGCGACAGCACGGAACCGAGGAATGAACAATGATGGCAAGACGTATCGTTGTACCAAGAGTTCATAGGATGGTGTGCAATTCCTATAACAATCTCGATATAAAATATGTAATACTCCAAGGTAGAGCAGAACCAAAAGCTGGATTGGCATTTGATCTGCGGAATACAACTACTTGACCCAATCCTAGATATCAATGAGGTACTGGAGTTTGTTTCTCCAAGTCATTCGGGACAGAATGGCTTGACGGACCACAAGAGTAATAGGCATCGATAAACGAACACACGCATACTCTTGACTATCAATTGATAGATGAAGGTCAGAATGCAACTAAAGAGAACAACTCAAAGGAACATATAATTTTCTGAGTTGTGGATGCATAGATTAGTATGTCGAACCAAGTTCAACATATTTCTTCCGGATAACCCATGCGGAAAGGTAGAACTGGCAGAGTCACAATATAGAATCGAGAACCCATCGAGAGCACTCTGATTGTGATCTTTCGATCAGCGAGGAACATCTGCCATAAACGGTTCATAGTATTTGGAAGAAGGAAATACCACGGACCTCGAGGACTATCGCAAAGGTTACTAATATCCTAAAGGCACTAGCAATTACTATCAACATGAAGTAGGTAGAGTGAATCTCGGGTTCAGAACCCAGGAGTAGAATACCTACTACTAAGTAGCATCACGGGATGCTTCCGAGAATAAAGGCCAGAATCTTCACACTAGGACACAAATCATGGCTAGACCACTAGATGATCCCCTAAGCACTTAGGGTCATAATAATAATTCCAACATATATGTCGAGGCAATAATTACCTCAACACACCGATTAGTGTGGTTAATCTGGCCCATGGGAACATCGGAAACAGAAGGAAGGGATTTGCAAATGCATCGGACTATTTAGAAACCTGGGATGACTCGGACAGCATAACGGCTATAATTGCTCAAAAAGATTTGAGACAATCACCAAAAATGGTGGCATAACCACTCAGAAGCACAATATCAAGGTCTCGAGATCAACAATTAACATACAGAAGTACTAGGAACTGAAACGAGGCTTAAGTCCAACAATCTATAAGTCTACGGATTAGTAACACGTGATCCTAATAGAAAGAAGAGATAGCCTAGTTCTTAATCCCCGCAGGAAAGATAAGATGACTCAGATCAGAAGGGCATGAGGTATAAGGAGTAAAAAGAGCCTTACGTTCCATCCCACAAACAATTCCCCTACATATCTAAAGAATTTTCTAGACTCAACTTCGACCAGTTTGGCTTGGTAATCCTACAGGCAGTCAAGCTCTGATACCAACGCTGTCAGGACCCCGACTCAATGCCACATAGATCTAGCATGTAACACTTCATATCACTTTGCGGCCTCACGCACGGTATTCCCACGGGTGTCGCCTTACCTTTACCCGGGACCGTTTGCGCCTTTTGGCACACGTATATGACAGTGTCGCTAGCATCCATATGATAAGGAGTCCGGGCTGACATGGCTAGTCGTAAACCCAAAGTGGCACAAACTTACAGGGACAGGCATCCATGACCCAGCATCGAACGTGTCGGTCATCAGCGAGTGAATCCAGGCTGTAGCACTGGGCTAGCAGGACTCCGGTGAGCTGGGCTGTAGCGGGCTAACAGGACTCCGGTATTCATCGCGTGACATTTCCCCGAAGGGACAGACACAGGAACGAAGAAGGACACATGCCGGCCAGCCTAAGTGTTCCGGAGCAGTAGCAAGCTACCATGGCTTGGTGGAAACACTAGGACACATTTCCCGGTAAGAGAGGCTACTAAAGATAAACAACTAGATGGTCAGATCCCACACATACCAAGCATTTCAATAGCATACACACAATATGCTCGATATGTGCAGATACAACATGGCATCACAACATGACTCTACGACTCAAGTAATTTATTCAATAGGCTCCGAGGAGCGAGATATTACAAACATGGGTCTCACGACCCAACAATCAGAGCATACAAGTCAAAACACAGGCGGAAGCTATCATGTCTGAGTACAGACATCTATAAATGAAAAAGGCTGAGAAGCCTGACTATATATCAGATCCTGCCGAGGCACAAGATCGTAGCTGAGGTAACAAGCTAAACGTCGAAGACCACGTGGAAATACTAGTGAGACTGAAGTCTCTCTGCAAAACATAAAATAGGCAAACGTGAGTACAAATGTACCCAGCAAGACTTACATCAGAACTATCTACATATGCATCATTATCAACAAAGGGATGGTGGGGTTTAACTGCAGCAAGCCAGCTTTGACTCGGTGGCTATCCTAAACTACGACTGCAAGCGACTCTTTTGAGGTGGCGCACACGAGTCCACATATTCACCATATCAATACACCACTATGGATCCGCTCCCGTCTCCCTACGAGAACGCCATCCATAGCACTCACGCTTATCTTGCGCATTTTAAAGTATCCACTTTCACTTGTCTATGAACTGATATAAGCAACCCAGAAGTCCTTTTCCGCGGACACGGCTATTCGAATAGATGATGTTAACCCTGCAGGGGTGTACTTCTTCATACATGTTTCCACCACTTAGCGTCTGCACACGACATGTGCTCGGCAGACTTCAAGCGAAAGCCGACGTGGGTGTAGACCACGACCTACCTAAACACTCAAGTCTCTAGTCCAGGTTTATCGCCTATTCGGGTTCCATCCATGAGGAGATCCGGCCGGAGTTTCGCTCACAGCCCCAAACGATGTGAACAGGGTTCCCGAGATACCAAACGGGCATCCGGTACATCGTGCCACGTACCTACCGCATCACAGCCCACCCCTACGGCCAGCGCTGTCCACGGCCTCCAGTAAGCTACAAACACCAGAAACTACTTGCAACTCCTGGACAGAGGACTAGGGTGAATAAGAAGTCGAGCGGGGTCATATTTCAGGGCCCAATGTATGGTAGTAACTGAATCATGGATCACAAACACAGAACTCAGTTCCTGAGGACGGCTACAATGAGACAACCCACCATGTACTCCTACATGGCCTCTCACCGCTACCTTTACCAAATCGTGTTCACACACTTAGCTCACACACAGTAGGACATGTTCACACGCCTCTGATTCATCCCCGATGAATCAGACCTGACTCAACTCTAAGCAGTAGCAGGCATGACAAACAAACATGAATGAGTAGGCACAACAGGGCTCAAACAACTCCTACTCATGCTAGTGGGTTTCATCTAATTACTGTGGAATGACAGGTCATGCAGAGGATAAAGGGGTTCAGCTACCGCAGCAAGTAACAGATGAATCGATGTTGTCCTAATGCAGTAAAAGAGAGCAGGAGCGAGAGAGTGGGATTTTATCGGAATGAACAAGGGGGTTTTGCTTGCCTGGCACTTCTGAAGATAACATTGAGTCTTCGTCAGTGTCAACGATCGCATCACCGGTGTCACGTCTATCGAGAGGGGACAATTACCGGCAAATACAGAAAAGACACGATCAATGCAATGCACAATATGATGCATGCTATGACATGGCAATATGAATGTGTTTTGGGCTAATGCACCTAAAACCAGATTAAATGAAGTTGGTTTGAATCCAAGATTCAAATTCAAACTCCATATGGGGTTATTTAAATGTCATTCACTTCATTTGTCCTAAACAGTAGTGATAAGTTGTTCTAACATGCATGAAAATGGTACAGATGGATTCCTTGAATTTTTCTGATAATTTTTCATATATAATTTATTTAATTTGGAGTTACGGTTAATTTTCTATGATTTTTAGAAGTTTTAGGCATTTTCTGGAATTTCCTGAATATAATTAAATCCAGAAAATACTTTATGACATCAGCAGTGCGTCATGCTTGCATCAGCAAGTCAACAGGGCTGCCCCGGGTCAAACCTGACCAGGGGGTCCCATTAGTCAGCGTCACAGGTTAACAGGGGGGTTTATTTTAGTTTAATTAAGGATTAGGGCACTAGGGCCCACATGTCAGTGGCTCTGGGGTTAGATTAGGTGGTGATTAGCTTAAGCTAATCACCTGATGGCGGGGGCCCACCTGTCAGTGTCAGCAGAGGGGGGTAGTTAAAATAAAATAACTAAACTAATTAACAGGGGGGGGGCTGGCCCCACCTGTCATCGACCCAGAGGGGGGGGGTGTGTCCCGCCGTGGTCAACGTGGTCAGACCCACCGGCGGCTTGACGCCGGCGAGGCCAGACGCGGTGGTGCGCGTCGGAAACCCACTACAGGGGCTCTTTTGGCGCGCAGGGAGCAGCTACGGGGAGAGGGTGGAGTGGCGCATCCAACGGTGGCGGTGGCGGAGGCTGGGGTGGCCGGAGCTGCCGGCGGCGACCTCTTTTGCGGCTGCCGGAGCTCGGGTGTTCGCGGGACCGGCGCTGCGGTGTGCAAACAAGACGGTGGTCGCGCTAGTTTTACTCTACGGAACGCAACGAGTGCAACGGACGCAGGCGTGGGACCAAAAGGTCACCGGAGCTTCACCGGCGACGAGCCCGTGCGGCGGAGCGTCTCGGCTCCGGTAGAGGGGGCGGCTAGAGCTCGAAATCGAGCTTGGGGTTAGGGGGAAATGGAGCAGGGACTCACGGGGATCGTGCAGGGAGGGTCAGCGAGCTCGGAGGCGCGCCGGAGTGGCCGAATTCGACGGAGAAGATCCTCGGCGGCCGGCGAGGGGGAAAACGTCGGGGGCGGCGTTCCGGGGCTCTTCTGGTCGCGTGAGACGACGAGGAGGACGAGGGAGGACTTGCGGAGCTCTGGGAGGCGTCGGGGAGGCGAGAGGGGGATGGTGGCCGCGGCGAACGGCGTCGGTGGCGACGGCTGTGTTCGGGTTCGGGCGAGAGAGAAAGAGCAGAGGGGCGGGGCCTCGAGGAAGAGTGAGAGGGGTCCGAGGGGGCTGCGTGGCGTCGCGGGAGGGAACCAGGGGAGGAGGAGGCAGCCAGGCAGGGAGGAGGTGGCCGGGGCGCGTGGCCGCGCGCGCCGGGCGCGTGCCCGCGTCCTTCTGGCGAGGGAAGAAGACGACAGGGGGGTAGCGGTGGCGGGCTGGGCCAGTGGGAGGAGCTGGGCCGGGCAGGTAAGCAGGTAAGTGGCCCAGGTGGCCGTCTCCCTTTTTACTTTTGCTCTGTTTTATTTTTTTAATCATTGTTTTCTATTTGTTTCAATCTGTTTTGATTTAGTTCAAACACTAAATCATTTTTGTTTCTTCCAATAATTTTTGCAGGGACTGAAAGTAATATTCTAGAGCCCCTCACAAAATATCAGAGTTATTGAAGCATTAAAAATATATATAACATATATTTGCTCCAACTCAAATACAATATATATTAGTTCAAAGATCCAAAATGACATGAAAAAATGTGCATCATCTCTGGTTACTGTTTCCAGCATTTTTCCAAAGATGATGAACATTTTTGAAAGCCACTTGGATTGACTGAAAATATTTTAGGTGAACCTGGTGAATTCTTAAAATGCTAGGGTTTGGACAATCCCCATTTCAACTTTCTGTAAAGTAAACATGATGCATCACCAAAGGCTAGTACTAGTGCAATGCCAGAAGCTAGGGATGTGACAGCACCGTTGCCAAAGTTCGTTGTGCCGAGACACCACGTGATGATCGGGTGTGATAAGCTCTACGTCCATCTACAACGGGTGCAAGCCAGTTTTGCACACGCAGAATACTCAGGTTAAACTTGACGAGCCTAGCATATGCAGATATGGCCTCAGAACACGGAGACCGAAAGCTCGAGCGTGAATCATATAGTAGATATGATCAACATAGTGATGTTCACCATTGAAAACTACTCCATCTCACGTGATGATCGGTTATGGTTTAGTTGATTTGGATCACGTAATCACTTAGATGACTAGAGAGATGTCTGTCTAAGTGGGAGTTCTTAAGTAATATGATTAACTGAACTCAAATTTATCATGAACTTAGTACCTGATAGTATCTTGCTTGTCTATGTTTGTTTGTAGATAGATGGCTCGTGCTGTTGTTCCGTTGAATTTTAATGCGTTCCTTGAGAAAGCAAAGTTGAAAGATGATGGTAGCAATTACACGGACTGGGTCCGTAACCTGAGGATTATCCTCATTGCCGCACAGAAGAGTTACGTCCTGGAAGCACCGCTGGGTGCCAGGCCTGCTGCTGATGCAACTGACGACGTTAAGAACGTCTGGCAGAGCAAAGCTGATGACTACTCTATAGTTCAGTGTGTCATGCTTTATGGCTTGGAACCGGGTCTTCAACGACGTTTTGAACATCATGGAGCATATGAGATGTTCCAGGAGTTGAAGTTAATATTTCAAGCAAATGCCCGGATTGAGAGATATGAAGTCTCTAATAAGTTCTATAGCTGCAAGATGGAGGAGAATAGTTCTGTCAGTGAACACATACTCAGAATGTCTGGGTATAATAATCACTTGATTCAACTGGGAGTTAATCTTCCTGATGATAGTGTCATTGAAAGAATTCTCCAATCACTGCCACCAAGCTACAAGAGCTTCGTGATGAACTATAGTATGCAAGGGATGAACAAGACTATTCCCGAGCTCTTCGCAATGCTGAAAGCCGCGGAGGTAAAAATCAAGAAGCAGCATCAAGTGTTGATGGTCAACAAGACCACTAGTTTCAAGAAGAAGGGCAAAGGGAAAAAGAAGGGGAACTTCAAGAAGAACGGCAAGCAAGTTGCCGCTCAAGAGAAGAAACCCAAGTCTGGACCTAAGCCTGAAACTGAGTGCTTCTACTGCAAGCAGACTGGACACTGGAAGCGGAACTGCCCCAAGTATTTGGCGGATAAGAAGGATGGCAAAGTGAGCAAAGGTATATGTGATATACATGTTATTGATGTGTACCTAACTAGAGCTCGTAGTAGCACCTGGGTATTTGATAATGGTTCTGTTGCTAATATTTGCAACTCGAAACAGGGACTATGGAATAAGCGAGCACTGGCCAAGGACGAGGTGACGATGCGCGTGGGAAACGGTTCCAAAGTCGATGTGATCGCGGTCGGCACGCTACCTCTACATCTACCTTCGGGATTAGTTTTAGACCTGAATAATTGTTATTTGGTGCCAGCGTTGAGCATGAACATTATATCAGGATCTTGTTTGACGCGAGACGGTTATTCATTTAAATCAGAGAATAATGGTTGTTCTATTTATATGAGTAATATCTTTTATGGTCATGCACCCTTGAAGAGTGGTCTATTTTTATTGAATCTCGATAGTAGTGATACACATATTCATAATGTTGAAGCCAAAAGATGCAGAGTTGATAATGATAGTGCAACTTATTTGTGGCACTGCCGTTTAGGTCATATCGGTGTAAAACGCATGAAGAAACTCCATACCGATGGACTTCTGGAATCACTTGATTATGAATCACTTGGTACTTGCGAACCGTGCCTCATGGGCAAGATGACTAAAACACCGTTCTCCGGAACTATGGAGAGAGCAACAGATTTGTTGGAAATCATACATACAGATGTGTGTGGACCGATGAATGTTGAGGCTCGTGGCGGATATCGTTATTTTCTCACCTTCACAGATGATTTGAGCAGATATGGGTATATCTACTTAATGAAGCACAAGTCTGAAACATTTGAAAAGTTCAAAGAATTTCAGAGTGAAGTGGAAAATCATCGTAACAAGAAAATAAAGTTTCTACGATCTGATCGTGGAGGAGAATATTTGACTTACGAGTTTGATTTACATTTGAAACAATACGGAATAGTTTCGCAACTCACACCACCCGGAACACCACAACGAAATGGTGTGTCCGAACGTCGTAATCGTACTTTACTTGATATGGTGCGATCTATGATGTCTCTTACCGATTTACCGCTATCGTTTTGGGGTTATGCTTTAGAGACGGCTGAATTCACGTTAAATAGGGCACCATCTAAATCCATTGAGACGACGCCTTATGAACTGTGGTTTGGCAAGAAACCAAAGTTGTCGTTTCTTAAAGTTTGGGGCTGCGATGCTTATGTGAAGAAACTTCAACCAGATAAGCTCGAACCCAAATCGGAGAAATGTGTCTTCACAGGATACCCAAAAGAAACTGTTGGGTACACCTTCTATCACAGATCCGAAGGCAAGACATTCGTTGCTAAGAATGGATCCTTTCTAGAGAAGGAATTTCTCTCGAAAGAAGTGAGTGGGAGGAAAGTAGAACTTGATGAGATAACTGTATCTACTCCCTTATTGGAAGGTAGTTCATCACGAGAACCGGTTCCTGTGACGACTACACCAATTAGTGAGGAAGCTAATGATATTGATCATGAAACTTCAGATCAAGTTTCTGCTGAACCTCGTAGGTCTACCAGAGTAAGATTCGCACCAGAGTGGTACGGTAATCCTATTCTGGAAGTCATGTTACTTGACCATGATGAACCTACGAACTATGAGGAAGCGATGATGAGCCCAGATTCCGCAAAATGGCTAGAGGCCATGAAATCTGAGATGGGATCTGTCGGTGTCAAAACCGGCGGATCTCGGGTAGGGGGTCCCGAACTGTGCGTCTAGGGGGATGGTAACAGGAGACGAGGGACACGATGTTTCCCAGGTTCGGGCCCTCTCGATGGAGGTAAAACCCTACGTCCTGCTTGATTAATATTGATGATATGGGTAGTACAAGAGTGGATCTACCACGAGATCAAGGAGGCTAAACCCTAGAAGCTAGCCTATGGTATGATTGTTGTAATGTATGTTGTGTCCTACGGACTAAAGCCCTCCGGTTTATATAGACACCGGAGGAGGCTAGGGTTACACAGAGTCGGTTACAATGGTAGGAGATCTACATATCCGTATCTCCAAGCTTGCCTTCCACGCGAAGGAAAGTCCCATCCGGACAAGGGACGGAGTCTTCAATCTTGTATCTTCGTAGTCTTGGAGTCCGGCGGACGATGATAGTCCGGCTGTCCGGACACCCCCTAGTCCAGGACTCCCTCAGTAGCCCCTGAACCAGGCTTCAATGACGATAAGTCCGGCGCGCATAATGTTCAGCATTGCAAGGCGGGTTCCTCCCTTGAATAATCCAGAGAAGATCATGAACACCCGGATAGTGTTCGGCTCTGCAAAATAAATTCCACATTCTACCGTAGAGAGAATAAAATGTACACCAGTCCAATCTACTGACGTATTATGCGGAGTGACATCACACCGCTACCAAGCCTTTGTTTGAATCGTTTTTACTATACCACCTCAGCACGTTTAGCGAAGCGGTTTCCTTGGCACGTCTTGTCGAAGCAGAGATTGTGTTCTCCTTATTCCGGGATTCTCATCAATACGGACGTGGGTAACCCAACCGCGCCATTGATGGTGGCGCTTGGGAGATAAGCGAGTTTTATCAGGCCAGCAGGACGCACAGTTTTCGTCCGCCTACATATAAGGGATAAGGATTTACCTTCTCACCTACGCCTTCTTCCTCCTTTGCTTATCCACCTCCGCGTACTCAAGCTCCAACGCCCAAGCTCGCGCATCTCGCCTCGACCTTCTCCGAATATGTCCGGAGCGGGAGGCAAATGGTTGGCCTCCACCGTTAAGGAGGAGCACATCACCAGACTGCGCAGCACCGGATATCTCTCCGGCGATATCGCGCATCGGCTGCCCGACGAGGGGCAGCTCGTCCCTACCCCCGGGCCTCACGAGAGGGTCGTCTTCCTTCCCCACTTCCTCCGTGGACTGGGCTTTCTGCTCCATCCATTCGTCCGGGGGCTCATGTTCTATTACGGCCTAGATTTCCACGATCTGGCGCCAAACTTCATCCTCAACATCTCGACTTTCATCGTCGTGTGCGAGGCCTTCCTCTGCATCCGACCCCACTTCGGCCTGTGGCTCAAGACCTTCAACGTCAAGCCGAAGGTTGTGTTGGGTACGCAAGCGGAATGCGGAGGTGCCATGTTGGGTAAATTACCCAACGTCCTTTGGCTCGAAGGGGCCTTCGTGGACTCCGTCAAGGGGTGGCAATCAGGGTGGTTCTACATCACCGAGCCGCGCAAGCCCACATGGGCGGCGGCCCCGAGTTTAGATCTGGCGTCCCCATGCAGCTCACCTCCTGGAAAGAGAAGGGCTTGCTGTGGGGCGATTCGAAGGAGGTGACTGGACTCCGAACCTGCATCCAGAAGCTGGTGAGCAATAAGCTCAGGCTCGTCGACATGGTCCAAGTCATGCTCATCCGCCGGATTCTCCCATGCCAAGAACGGGCATTCAATCTTTGGGAGTTCAATCCGGAACAGCACCAGGTGCTGAGCGTGCTCTTCGATACGACATACGAAGGCGCCTGGAGGGTGCTGTTTAAGGGCGCCGAAGCCCCCGCATCCGCGACGGAAGATCGCGGATTCAGCTCGCAGTATCCAACTGACGAGGTAAGTGATTCAACCCCATTACGGGACACTTTGTGGTAATCGAATTGATTATAAGAGGGTTTCATTCTTTCCTTTTCTTTGACAGGAATGGATGGAGAAGGCCAAACAGCTTATCAGCCCGGCTCCCATGCCAGAAGACCCAGTGGACGCCCGTTTAGCAGGGCTGCTGGTTCCGGCACCGCACGTGGTGCCGGAGAAGAAGGCCAAGAAGGTGGCCGTGAGGACTCGAAAGAGTTCCCGCAATCAGGTGTCCGACAACGAGGCGGACTCCTCCCCCGAAGACGAGGAGGGTTCTCTCCCAGAAGAGGGAGAGAAGAAGAGGAAGGCTTCCCCAATAGGGGAGGCCGAAGGGTCCAAGAGGGGGAGAACTATCCCCCCGGACAGTTTCGCCAACACCACCGTTGGCGAGGATGAATGGCCCCCAAGGGCTAGGTGTCCGGCGAGATCGTAAGTATCCGGATCCTTGATATGCAACATCTTTTATGTCGCGTAGTGTCCTTCTAACGCCGCATTCTGTCCGTAGTCCGGCCGATGACGATCTCCCCGACTCATCGAGCGGGTCGTTGGCCCCGTCGGATGTGGATTCACTTCCGACTGCCTCTACCCCACGCGCCGACGAGGACGCTGAGGTGGGATCTCAGAGAGGGACCCATCAGGAGGAGGCTCCGGAGGCGCCGTCAGGCAGCCTCCCGGACTTTGCGCCGGACTCTACACCGGAACCCGTAGTGGTTCCAGAGTCCGGCAAGCGGCCCCTTCGAAAGAAGGGCAAGACCGTGACACCGGCGGCCTCCGTCCAACCGGAGGCGCCGGATAACTTGTTGGAGGCACTTAAAGGCGCTTCCATCGAGGAAGAACACCGCACTATCATGAGTGCGGTGATTCAAAAGGTTCAGCTCGCCAAAAGCGGGCTGACCGAAGCCTGCAGCAGCCTTCTAACAGGCTTTGAGGTAAGAAGTTAAAATTATGTAATGTAATAGCGCATAGACAGTAGCCCCTGATGCTCAGTTCGGTGTTCGGAAAGAAAAGCCGGACTGAGGATCTAACAAGATATGCGCAGGGTTGCTTAACATATGTCAATATGGGTTTGCAGGCTGCGATGCTGACCTCTGCCGCACTAACGGCGGAGGTCGATGTGTTGAAAAAGGATCTCGAGCGGTCCGAGCAAGAGCTCGGCCATGCCAAGAAGCAGCTCGAGGACAAAGAAGGTGAGTCACACCGCTTTGAATGGTTACCTTACAGAAAAGGATTTTGGTTGCAATAAAATTAACAAGGATAATGTGTGTATTGCAGGGGCCACTAACGAGGTGGCAGCCCTGAAGGAGGCTGTGTCCGCGGCCGAACGCAGTGCGGCCGCGGAACCGTCAGAGAGAGAAAGGCAGGAGGCACGGGTGGCGGAAGTACGGCAAGAGCTCCAGGCTCTCATGGAGAAACATGAGAGTTTGGAGCGTGACTCCAAGACTCGAGAGTCCGAGCTTGCCTCGGCTCTCGAAAGTGCCAAGTCCACCAAGGCCGAAGCCCATAAGGCCCTTCAGGAGGTTGAAGATGTAAAGAAGATAGCGGTGGGTAAGGCATTTTTCATGCAAAGCAAGCATGTTAATGTAAAATACCTGATACTTACCCGCATTCGGAGCTCTCCAGGGGCGTTTGCAGATCTGCCGCGTAGTGCGTCTGATGCCGCCACATTCTATCATGGCGAGGAGGGGAGCTCGACGAAAAAAGTCTTCTGGTCTCAGTATGCTGAGGCCGGACACCCGGTGCCCCCAAGCGACCAGCTGAAGCAGCTGGTCGAACTCCACAAGGTAGCTGAAGAGGCCATGAAGGGCCTTATAGTCCGGCTGTGGCCTGGACAGGCCATGCCTGGGAGCTACTTTGGCCTCGTGCGGCGGCTGGTGGATGCATGCCCCTGGGTGGATGTCATCAAGCGCTCCGCCTGTATTGAAGGCGCTCGCCGGGCCCTCGCCCGCACAAAGGTGCAATGGGGCAGGTTGGATGCGGAGAAGCTTCTCATGGACCCACCGCCGCCGGGCAAGGAGTATCGCACGCCCGAAATGTATTATAAATCTGTCCTAAAGGGAGCCCGCGATATTGCGGATGAGTGCCCCAGAGATGTAATCTTTGAGTGAATTTGCTATGTATTATCCTGTGCGCTGAAACTTTGTTCATGTGCGCTTTGAGAAACGCTTTTTTAATTTAAAATATTACCTTCTGTGCGGCCATTTATAAAATTTGAGAGATGGCAAGTCGTTGGCTTCAGCCCCTAAGCCACGAGTGCTGGGGTGTTCAGGATAAACTTGAGCACTCTTGTTCCCATTGTTGGGTCCATCGAGGGAGGCGCTCAACACAACGAACAAGGCAACCGGACTTATAATGCTTGAACACTCTCACTTAGCCATAGAATTCTATAATTTTAAATTTCGGCGAAGCCCCTGGTATTCGGAAGACCGAATCCGGGGCGCTATCAGTGCCTTTGTCGGACATTGTCCGGAACTTCGCTCGAAGCGGCGTGAGTCTTTAAGGACCCGAAAAAACCTCTCGAACAGCGACCAGTCTCTCGCCTTATCATGCCAGTCAGTTTTAGCTTTCTCCACTGAGGCGCTCGCCCGGCTCAACCGGGGCGCAATCGCAGTGGTTCTCCCAGTGCCACCTTAGCCGACAGAACGGAACATAAGGCACCAAAACGTGGGAGCCGGGCAAACCCAACTATTGACCCAAGACATGATTCGGAGCCGATTCATATAATGCTATAAGTTCATAGTGCCGCACTTGTGAAAGTGTTCAGACTTATCACACCATAGAGTGGGGAACACAAGCCCCTGGCGTATTAGGCCGTACCAAAATATACGGGCGCAAGATGTCATATAATGAGTATATATATATAAGGTAATGCAATTGCAATCAAAAAGGTGCTGCATTATTAATGAAAGAAAGTCTGCTAGTAGAGCGGACTGATACAAATAGTGCGGTAAGCAAGGGATTTGGACTAAGTAAACATGTCCCCCTCTAGGGGTGAGCTGCGGACTTTGTGTATATAATCGAATTTAATGCTCGTAATTGAGACCACCTGAGTGTTCGTCGCCGCCTTCTTTAGTCCCTGACTGTTGCGTCATGAGTTCGGCAGGGTCGCCGCCGGACAGGGCTTCTGGTTAGCAGAGTCTTGTGTACATAAAAGAAGAAAAATAAAAAATATAAAAAAGGGGGGCACACTTGCGAGCCCCCGGTGTGGTCGAACCGCACTCTGGGTCCGTTGCGATCGTGCCCCCTCCCCTGTGCCCATGGTATCTCCAAAGCGTAATGATGTACACGGAGTGTTATTATTGCGATCATGCGCGGGCGAGGGTTGGGGCCACATTGCTACGCATGCTCTGATCGCGCCAAGTGGTCTTGGTTGGTATTGCTTCGGGCGCGTTTTGCTGTATCCGGCTGTTTAACGGCCGGACTGGAGAATTGCCTTAAGAGGCTACTCTGTACTTCTGCCGCGAGAGCCGCTGTATGTTCCTCCGTCCAGAGGGATCGTTCCGTATTCCCATTGACCGTGATGACTCCACGAGGGCCTGGCATCTTGAGCTTTAGTTATGCATAATGCGGCACCGCGTTGAATTTTGCAAACGCGGTTCGTCCGAGCAGAGCGTGATAGCCGCTGCGAAACGGGACTATGTCGAAGATTAACTCTTCGCTCCGGAAATTATCCGGGGATCTGAAGACCACTTCTAGTGTGACTGAGCCTGTACAGTTGGCTTCCACTCCTGGTATGACACCTTTAAAGGTTGTCTTTGTAGGTTTAATCCTTGAGGGGTCTATGCCCATTTTGCGCGCTGTATCCTGATAAAGCAGGTTCAGGCTACTACCGCCATCCATCAGGACTCTCGTGAGGTGAAATCCATCGACGATTGGGTCTAAAACCAATGCGGCGAATCCGCCATGGCGTATGCTGGTCGGATGGTCTTTTCGATCGAAAGTAATCGGACAAGAGGACCATGGATTGAACTTCGGGGCGACTGGCTCCATCGCATAGACGTCCCTTAGTGCGCGTTTCCTCTCCCTCTTGGGTATATGGGTCGCGTATATCATATTCACCATCCGCACTTGTGGGGGAAAACCCTTCTGTCCTCTATTGTTCGGCGGTCGGGTCTCTTCCTCGTCGTCGCTGTTTAGCCCCTTGTCATTGTTTTCGGCAATTAACTTGCCGGCCTGCTTGAACACCCAGCAATCTCTATTAGTGTGGTTAGCTGGCTTTTCAGAGGTGCCATGTATCTGGCATAAGCGGCCGAGTATTCGGTCCAGATTGGACGGACCCGGAGTGGTTCTTTTGAATGGCTTCTTCCGCTGACCGGGTTTAGAGCCTCGGAATCTGGCTTTGACTGCCGTATCCTCCTTATCGTCGCCGTTAATGCGGCGTTTGTTTTTGTTTCGACGTGACCTGCCGTTGTTGTCCTTAGTATCCGGACTGCCAGAATTTTTACGAGGATTGTTGCTGCGAGCTAGCCAGCTGTCCTCTCCCGCGCAAAAGCAGGTCATTAACAATGTGAGGGCTGCCATGGATTTTGGCTTTTCCTGCCCCAGGTGCCGGGCTAGCCATTCATCCCGGATGTTATGTTTGAAGGCCGCAAGGGCCTCTGCATCCGGACAATCGACGATTTGATTTTTTTCGTCAAGAACCGTGTCCAGAATTGTCTGGCCGATTCGTCTGGCTGCTGAATGATGTGGCTTAGGTCATCGGCGTCTGGTGGTCGCACATACGTGCCTTGGAAGTTATCAAGGAACGCGGCCTCCAGGTCTTCCCAACACCCAATTGACTCTGCGGGCAAGCTGTTAAGCCAATGCCGAGCTGGTCCTTTAAGCTTGAGTGGGAGATACTTGATGGCGTGGAGATCGTCGCCACGGGCCATATGGATGTGGAGAAGATAATCTTCTATCCAAACCGCGGGGTCTGTTGTGCCATCGTAGGATTCAATGTTTACGGGTTTAAACCCTTCAGGGATTTGATGATCCATTACTTCGTCAGTGAAGCATAGCGGGTGTGCGGCGCCTCTGTATTGAGCAATATTGCGACGCAGCTCGAGAGAGCGCTGTCTGCTGTGCTCGGCCCGGCCGGGGTTATTGTATCCGGCGCGACGGTATTCGTCGTGGGTCGTGGGGCGCCCACGTGATCCGTAGATGGATCTGGATTGTCTTGCTTTGTCCTCCAATATGTCTCGCAAGTCCGGCGCGTTCCCTCTTGGCTTCGTACTTTTGGAGCGATGCCGGGGTACGGTCTTGGGTGGGGGCCTGGATGCCTCTCTGTCACGACCACGGGGTGGTCGGTCAGCCATATCGTGCACTGGTGATGGAGGTATGTATGCTTCCTCCTCTAATCAGGGGAGCAGCTTGCGTCTTGGGTAGCTTTTGGAGGGGCGTTTGAGTTTATACTCTTCGGCCGCGAGGACCTCGGTCCATCGATCGGCCAGCAGGTCCTGATCAGCTTGAAGCTGTTGCTGCTTTTTCTTTAGGCTGTTTGCTGTGGCGATAAGCCTGCGCTTGAAACGGTCTTGTTCGACGGGATCCTCAGGTACGATGAATTCGTCATCGTTGAGGCTTGCTTCGTCTTCGGAGAGAGGCATATAGTTATGATCCTCAACCTCTTCGTCTGCCGCCCTCTCGTGAGGGCTTGCTTCTGCATCCTCCTGCGCTGAGTCTTGCTGGAGGGGATTGTCTTCGGCACTCTCTGGGGTATTATTATCTCCTGTGCCGGAATCTCCATTCTTGCTGTGGCGGGATTTAGAGCGGCGCCGCTGACGCCGACATTTGGGTTGCTTCTTTAAAGAGTCTGCCTCCGCTGCTTCTTCGCCGTCCCCATCTTTTGGGGTATCCACCATGTATATGTCATATGACGAGGTGGTTTTCCAGTGCCCTGTGGGCGCTGGTTCCAGTTCGTCTCCGACATCATCGTCCATAGCGTCGATGTCTTCGGAGTCGTCGTCTAGCATGTCGGTTAGATCGTCGATAGTGGCTACAAAGTGGGCGGTGGGTGGGCTCTGAATTTCTTCGTCGTCCGTACCCCAACCATCCTGGCCATAGTCCGGCCAGGGCTCTCCTGATAATAAGAGATGCTTTAGTGAATTCAGGATATCGCCAAAGGGCGAGTATTGGAAGATGTCCGCGGCGGTGAATTCCATAACCGGCGCCCAATCCGATTTGATTGGTAGGGGCGCGGGAGGTTCGGAGTCCGGCAAGGAGTCCGGCACCTCGGAATCACAAATTTCGCGGGGGACGAGATTATTGTTCGGCTCCATCGCCGTGGAAGTTGAAGCCCCCGAGGCGGTGTCTATCCACCGATCCTCTATCCGGGCGATCGGCTCCGGACTAATGGCCGGAGCGGATTCGTGTGCGGCCACCAAGGCACTGTTCAGCGGCAGAGCTAGATCATGCCCATCGCAACAGTGCGACGCGCTTGGCTGTGGCTCGGGTCCGTCGAAGATAAAGTCTCCGTGGACATCGACCGTGAAGTTTAGGCTTCTGAATCTGACCTGACGACCAGGGGCGTAGCTTTCGATCTGCTCCAGATGGCCAAGCGAATTAGCCCGCAGTGCGAAGCCGCCGAATACGAAGATCTATCCGGGGAGAAAAAGTCTCACCCTGGACAGCGTTGTTGGTTGAAGATGCCACCAAGCCTATCGGTGACGACACAGAGGAACTCTCAATGAAAGCACCAATGTCGGTGTCAAAACCGGCGGATCTCGTGTAGGGGGTCCCGAACTGTGCGTCTAGGCGGATGGTAACAGGAGACGAGGGACACGATGTTTTACCCAGGTTTGGGCCCTCTCGATGGAGGTAAAACCCTACGTCCTGCTTGATTAATATTGATGATATGGGTAGTACAAGAGTGGATCTACCACGAGATCAAGGAGGCTAAACCCTAGAAGCTAGCCTATGGTATGATTGTTGTAATGTATGTTGTGTCCTACGGACTAAAGCCCTCCGGTTTATATAGACACTGGAGGAGGCTAGGGTTACACAGAGTCGGTTACAATGGTAGGAGATCTACATATCCGTATCGCCAAGCTTGCCTTCCACGCCAAGGAAAGTCCCATCCGGACACGGAATGGAGTCTTCAATCTTGTATCTTCGTAGTCTTGGAGTCCGGCGGACGATGATAGTCCGGCTGTCCGGACACCCCCTAGTCCAGGACTCCCTCAGGATCCATGTATGAAAACAAAGTATGGACTTTGGTTGACTTGCCCGATGATCGGCAAGCCATTGAGAATAAATGGATTTTTAAGAAGAAGACTGACGCTGATGGTAATGTTATTGTCTATAAAGCTCGACTTGTTGCGAAAGGTTTTCGACAAGTTCAAGGGGTTGACTACGATGAGACTTTCTCACCCGTAGCGATGCTTAAGTCTGTCCGAATCATGTTGGCTATTGCTGCATTTCATGATTATTAAATTTGGCAAATGGATGTCAAGACTGCATTCTTGAATGGATTTCTAGAAGAAGAGTTGTATATGATGCAGCCGGAAGGTTTTGTTGATCCAAAAGGTGCTGACAAAGTGTGCAAGCTCCAGCGTTCCATTTATGGACTGGTGCAAGCATCTCGGAGTTGGAATAAACGCTTTGATAGTGTAATCAAAGCATATGGTTTTATTTAGACTTTTGGAGAAGCCTGTATTTACAAGAAAGTGAGTGGGAGCTCTGTAGCATTTCTAGTTTTATATGTTGATGACATATTATTAATTGGAAATGATATAGAATTTCTGGATAGCATAAAGGTATACTTGAATAAAAGTTTTTCAATGAAAGACCTCGGGGAAGCTGCTTACATATTGGGCATCAAGATCTATAGAGATAGATCAAGACGCTTAATAGGACTTTCACAAAGCACATACCTTGACAAAATTTTGAAAAAGTTCAAAATGGATCAGGCAAAGAAAGGATTCTTGCCTGTGCTACAAGGTGTGAAGTTGAGTCAAACTCAATGCCCGACCACAGCAGAAGATAGAGAGAAAATGAAAAATGTTCCCTATGCTTCAGCCATAGGCTCTATCATGTATGCAATGCTGTGTACCAGACCTGACGTATGCTTAGCAATAAGTTTGGCAGGAAGGTACCAAAGTAATCCAGGAGTGGATCACTGGACAGCGGTCAAGAACATCCTGAAATACCTGAAAAGGACTAAGGATATGTTTCTCGTATATGGAGGTGACAAAGAGCTAGTCGTAAATGGTTACGTCGATGCAAGCTTTGACACTGATCCGGACGATTCTAAATCGCAAACCAGATACGTGTTTTTATTAAACAATGGAGCTGTAAGTTGGTGCAGTTCTAAACAAAGCGTCGTGGCGGGATCTACATGTGAAGCGGAGTACATAGCTGCTTCTGAAGCAGCAAATGAAGGAGTCTAGATGAAGGAGTTCATTTCCGATCTAGGTGTCATACCTATTGCATCGGGACCAATGAAGATCTTCTGTGACAATACTGGTGCAATTGCCCTGGCAAAGGAATCCAGATTTCACAAGAGGACCAAACACATCAAGAGACGCTTCAATTCCATTCGGGACCAAGTCCAAGTGGGAGACATAGAGATTTGCAAGATACATACGGATCTGAATGTTGCAGACCCGTTGACTAAGCCTCTCTCACGAGCAAATCGTGATCAGCACCAAGACTCCATGGGTGTTAGAATCATTACTATGTAATCTAGATTATTGACTCTAGTGCAAGTGGGAGACTGAAGGAAATATGCCCTAGAGGCAATAATAAAGTTATTATTTATTTCCTCATATCATGATAAATGTTTATTATTCATGCTAGAATTGTATTAACCGGAAACATGATACATGTGTGAATACATAGACAAACACATAGTCACTAGTATGCCTCTACTTGACTAGCTCATTAATCAAAGATGGTTATGTGTCCTAACCATAGACATGTGTTGTCATTTGATTAAAGGGATCACATCATTAGGAGAATGATGTGATTGACATGACCCATTCTGTTAGCCTAGCACTTGATCGTTTAGTATACTGCTATTGCTTTCTTCATGACTTATACAAAGTTCATGCAACTATGAGATTGTGCAACTCCCGTTTACCGGAAGAACACTTTGTGTGCTACCAAACGTCACAACGTAACTGGGTGATTATAAAGGTGCTCTACAGGTGTTTCCGAAGGTACATGTTGAGTTGGCATAATTCGAGATTAGGATTTGTCACTCCGATTGTCGGAGAGGTATCTCTGGGCCCTCTCGATAATACTCATCACCTAAGCCTTGCAAGCATATAACTAATGAGTTAGTTATGAGATGACATATTACCGAATGAGTAAAGAGACTTGCCGGTAACGAGATTGAACTAGGTATTGGATACCGACGATCAAATCTCGGGCAAGTAACATACCGATGACAAAGGGAATAAAGTATGTTGTTATGCGGTTTGACTGATAAAGATCTTCGTAGAATATGTAGGAACCAATATGGGCATCCAGGTCCCGCTATTGGTTATTGACCGAGAATGGTTTTAGGTCATGTCTACATAGTTCTCGAACCCATAGGGTCCGCACGCTTAATGTTTCGATGACAGTTTTATTATGAGTTTATAAGTTTTGATGTACCGAAGTTTGTTCGGATTCCTGGATGTGATCACGGACATGACGAGGAGTCTCGGAATGGTCGAGACATAAAGACTGATATATTGGAAGCCTATGTTTGGATATCGGAATGATTCCGGGTGAAATCGGCATTTTACCGGAGTACTGGGAGGTTACCGGAACCCCCCGGGGGGTTAATGGGCCTACATCAGCCAAGAGGGAGAAGAGGAAGGAGCAAGGAGGGGGCCGTGCGCCCCTCCCCCTCCTAGTCCGAATAGGACAAGGGAAGGGGGGCGGCGCCCCCCTTTCCTTCTCCTCTTCCTCCTCTTTCCCCCTCTCTCCTACTCCAACTTGGAAAAGGGGAGTCCTACTCCCGGTGAGAGTAGAACTCCCCCCTTGGCGCGCCCCCTTAGGCCGGCGGCCTCCTCCCCCCTAGCTCCTTTATATACGGGGGCGGGGGGCACCCCATAGACACACAAGTTGATCTACGGATCGTTCCTTAGCCGTGTGCGGTGCCCCCTTCCACCATATTCCACCTCGGTCATATCGTTGTAGAGTTTAGGCGAAGCCCTGCGCCGGTAGAACATCATCATCGTCACCACGCCATCGTGCTGACGGAACTCATCTCCGGAACCTTTGCTGGATCAGAGGGCCGGAGATCGTCATCGAGCTGAACGTGTGCTGAACTCGGAGGCTCCGTACATTCGGTGCTTGGATCGGTTGATCGTGAAGACGTACGACTACATCAACCGCGTTGTGCTAATGCTTCCTCTTACGGTCTACGAGGGTACGTGGACGAACACTCTCCCCTCTCGTTGCTATGCCATCACCATGATCTTGCGTGTGCGTAGGAAAATTTTGAAATTACTACGTTCCCCAATAGTTTGATGTCTCCAAGTGGCTATGGGAGGAGATGTACAATATGGTGTTGTACCACAAGGTACCAATATATGCTCCTTTTGTCATGCAGTTTCTGAGCTCAGTTTGGGCAGTCCGTCGGCCAGGCTAGCCTCTCACCACCCCCGACAACCTCACGGAGCATGAGGTTAAGGTTCTGAGGCAGAAGAAGCATAAGACTCAGTGTTTTTCTGCGGGCAACCAGGAGGACGTGTATGCTACCTCGGACGATGATGACTTCGAGTTAGAGGCTGGGGCCCAGCCCTCTTGGGTTGACAAGCTAACATCCAAGATCAAGAAGACCTTCTGCTTACAGACTCACATTCAGAAGAAGCTGTACAAGGCCCATGTTGCTGAGAAGATGGCGCGGTGCAGGCATATTCAGTTGATGAAGCACCTCAATGTGCCAGGTGTGCAGAGTGGCTCTAAGAAGTCTATCACTCCTGAGGACTCGTGGTGCATGGAGAATTGTCAGTGGTCTGATGAAGCACCTGCTTCTTCCTCTATCTGTGTTCCTCAGGTAACTACTGTGAAGTCTGAGGAGTCTGAGGAGTCCGATGAGGCTTAGGATCCTGACGATGATATTGATGATGATGCACTGACAACTCTGCGGCTACTGGCGATGAGGTCTACTGAGCCCTGGGACGCTAGCTTTGCTCTTTTCCTTTTTGGTGTTTCGATGCCAAAGGGGGAGAGAGCTCCATTAGGTCGCGGGAGTTTCATGGGTGGTTATTTGCAGTTGGTCCTTCTAGTTTATTTTCTTGCTCCTTCTAGTGTCCTTTGTTTCTACTACTCTCTGGACTTATTCTATGTTGTGATCTCGTGCATGGTGTAATACATGCGTCGTTCTATTTATCTATGCACCCTTCCTTCAGTAGAGTTTATTTTATGTTGTTGGTGACCTTCCCTTGTCTCTACTGCTTTATGTTTACTGCGGTTGTTTTTTGCTGTCTCCAGGTGGTCTCTAAAATCTAGGGGGGCATTCACTAGTGTGGCACTTTGCATTCCAAAAGCAAACTCTAAATAGTGCTCACACTCAGGGGGAGTCCCTCCTTTATTTTTTAGAACTCTCGAACTAATCGTGTGGTTTTCATCTTCCACTAAAAAGGGAGAGATTGTAAGAGAATCCTTTGCCTTAGGGTTTTGGTGATGCTGACAACACACGTGGACTAATTGTGCGCCATAGTTTTCTTAGGTAGACTTTGGGTGGCGCAAGACGGTTAGGTTTCCCTCTGTGCGAAAAAGATCAAAGACGGAGTTTCCGACGTTTTATTTCCTTTGGTCGTAGGAAATCTATACTATTAAGAGGGAATCCATCAGAAGGTATTGGGTGAATCCTTCACGTACATGTTCTCTGCACCCACCATATACCCTCTGTTCGAGGAGAGAGAGGTTCCCCATCCTTTGTTCTGTGCAGTCCTGCTCTTGACGGTTGTACCGGTTCTATGAGCGGTTGTACCGCTGGCCGGTAGTTCTGGTCTTTCCACCGCCCATTGTACCGCTCTGAGGTGACTCCCTTCTGTATCGGGTGCGATTGTAGACCGGTGGTGGAATGGTAGATCCGGTTTTCCTCGATAAACCGGTACTACCGGTGTTCACGGCGGCACTACCGCCTCGGACCCCACCTCCCAGGAACTGCTGGCCTAGCGGTACTTCTGGTCCAACCTCCTCTCCAACTACCGGCCTGAGGGATTTACCTTCTGTATATGGCCCAGTAGTTGAGCGGTGGTTGTGCGGTAGTTCCGATTTGTTTCGATAAACCGGTACTACCGGGTGCGCCACCGGAAGTTCTGCTCCCATGCGTTTATGCACATAACGGTTGGATCTTGGGGGGCCTATTTAAGGAGGTGCTTCTCCTACCTCCCATCTACCTCTTGCATCTCTCTCTCCTCCATTACTGCCATTAGAGCTCTCTTGCCTGATCTCTCTCTCTAGCCACTCAACCTCATTGATTTGCTAGGGATTGAAGGAGGAGACCTAGATCTACACTTCCACCAAAGGATATTTGATTCCCCCATACTTTTTTGTGTGGATTTTGTTACTCTTGGGTGCTTGGGTGCCCTAGACGGAAGAGGTCACTTCGGAGCCACATTCCATTGTGGTGAAGCTCCGGGGTTTCGTTGGGAGCCTCCAATTAATTTGTGGAGAGAGCCTCAACCTTGTTTGTAAAGGTTCGGTTGCCGCCTTCAAGGGCACCAATAGTGGAATCACGGCATCTCGCATTGTGTGAGGGCGTGAGGAGAATACGGTGGCCCTAGTGGCTTCTGGGGGAGCATTGTGCCTCCACACCGCTCCAACGGAGACGTACTTCCCTTTAAAAGGAAGGAACTTCGGTAACACATCCTCGTCTTCACCGGCTCCACTCTTGGTTATCTCATGCCTTTACTTGTGCAAGCTTATTTGTGTTATATCCCTTGCTCGCTTGTGTACTTTTGGTTGTTGCATCATATAGGTTGCTCACCTAGTTGCATATCTAGACAACCTACTTTGATGCAAAGTTTATTTTGGTAAAGAAAAGCTAAAAATTGTTAGATGCCTATTCACCCCCCCTCTAGTCAACTATATCGATCGTTTCAACTGCGTAGCGGGAACAACTCCGGTGCGGTGGACGGTTGCGGCAGTGGAGCGGCAGCTGTGAGGCGTAGGACAGCGTGGTCGAAGTGGTTCTGGTATGGCGCACGTTGGCGTCGGCATCATGGAGGCAGCTCTGCCTCGGCTAAGTCCTTGAGGGCGTTGCGGTTGCGGTTGCGTTGGACAACGACGTCGGGGTACCGGCTCCGGCGTGATGGAGGTGGGCGGCGGTGGATTGGGCGCTATGAGGTGGAGGACGGAGGAGGCTGGGGTTTCGCGGCTAGTGGAGAGGGCGTTTTGGTTCCCATGGAGTATGAATGGGGAAACGGAGGGAAGGGGGAACTAAGGGGGAACAATGTTTCGGTTTGGGACGCGCTTGTTTGAAATTTGGGGAAAGTTACAAACCTTCCCTCATCTAAAATTTCGGACATATTGCGGGTTGGGGGTAGGACAGTAATCTCAGGTGTCCCAAATGGTGGGCGGGATAGATTTTGGTCCGAGCGCATGGGTGTTTAGGCGCCCATGGCATATGAATGCTTCTCGGAGGCTGATACGTCTCCAACGTATCTATAATTTTTGATTGTTCCATGCTATTATGTTACCCGTTTTGGATGTTTATGGGCTTTACTTTACACTTTCATATCATTTTCTGGACTAACCTACTAACCGGAGGCCCAGCCCGAATTGCTGTTTTTTTGCCTATTTCGGGGTTTCGAAGAAAAGGAGTATAAAATGGAATGAAACCTTCAGGAGCGATCTTTTTGGAACAAACGCAATCCAGGACACTTGGAGTGGACGTCAAGAAGCAGCCAAGGCGGCCACGAGGCAGGAGGGCGCGCCCCCACCCTAGTGGGCCCCTCGTGGCTCCCCTGACCTACCTCCTTCACCTATATATATCCACGTAACCCAAAAACATCCACGAGCACCACGAAAAACTATTTCGACCGCCGCAACCTTCTGTATCTGCGAGATCCCATCTTCGAGCCTTCGTCGGTGCTCCGCCGGAGGGGGAATCGACCATGGAGGGCCTCTACATCGTCTCCAAGGCCTCTTCGATGAGTTGTGAGTAGTTTACCACAGACCTTCGGGTCCATAGTTATTAGCTAGATGGCTTCTTCTCTCTCTTTGAATCTCAATACAAAGTTCTCCTCGATCTTCTTGGAGATCTATTCGACTTACCTCTTTTTGCAATGTGTTTGTCGAGATCCGGTGAATTGTGAGTTTATGATCAAGTTTATCTATGAGAAATAATTGAATCTTCTCTGAATTATTTTATGTGTGATTGGTTATCTTTGCAAGTCTCTTCGAAATATCAGTTTGGTTGGGCCTACTAGATTGATCTTTCTTGCAATGGCAGAAGTGCTTAGCTTTGGGTTCAATCTTGCGGTGTCCTTTCCCAATGACAGCGCAGCAAGGCACATATTGTATTGTTGCCATCGAGGATAAAAAGATGGGGTTTATATCATATTGCATGAGTTTATCCCTCTACGCATGTCATCTTGCATAATGCGTTACTCTGTTCTTATGAACTTAATACTCTAGATGCAGGCAGGAGTCAGTCGATGTGTGGAGTAATAGTAGTAGATGCAGAATCGTTTCGATCTACTTGTTGTGGACGTGATGCCTATATACATGGTCATGCCTAGATAATCTCATAACTATGCACTTTTCTATCAATTGCTCGACAGTAATTTGTTCACCCACCGTAATACTTATGCTATCTTGAGAGAGGCCACTAGTGAAACCTATGGCCCCCGGGTCTATCTTTTATCATACAAGTTTTCATCTATCTTTTATTTGCATCTTTTATTTTCCAACCTATATCATAAAAATACCAAAAATATTTATCTTATCTTATTATCTCTATCAGATCTCACTTGCGCAAGTTTCCGTGAAGGGATTGAGAACCCCTTTATCGTGTTGGTTGCGAGGTTCTTGTTTGTTTGTGTAGGTGCGTGGGAATTTTGAGGAGCCTCCTACTGGATTGATACCTTGGTTCTCAAAAACTGAGGGAAATACTTACGCTACTTTGCTACATCACCCTTCCCTCTTCAAGGGAAAACCAACGCAATGCTTAAGAGGTAGCAAGAAGGATTTCTAGCGCCGTTGCCGGGGAGGTCTTTGCTCAAGTCAAGACATACCAAGTACCCATCACAAACTCATCTCCCTCGCATTACATTATTTGCCATTTGCCTCTCTTTTTCCTCTCCCCAACTTCACCCTTGCCATTTTATTCGCCCTCTCTTTACCGTTTGCCTTCCCGTTGCCATGGCCGACTCGAAAAGAACTAAGGGTCCTTTCCAGGGTTTTAGTACCTTGGATTGTCCCTCTATCCTCTCTAAGCTCATAAATAATGATGCTATGGAAAGACCTACCGGGGTTACCAATGAGAGTTTGAATAATTTTAATGAAGATGACTCCAGAATTTTTCGTTATTTACTTGATGAGTCTTTAAAAGATGCTTGGGATAGGTTATTAAGGATTCGGGCTAGCTATGTGCCACAATATCAAAATGAGATATACTTAAAAAGCTTTTATGTTGGCTTACCCGCTTCCTTCAAGCAATTCTAGATTCTATTTTTGAAGGAGGTTTTCTTGAAGGGGATGCTATAGATACTTATGAAAAAATGAAAACTATATTTGGTCACCCCATGAATGATAAGGTTGAATCCACCACTCTCTTATGCTTTTACCAAAATGAAATTATCAAAGAGATGAAGGCTAGCTTAGATGCAAATTTCCGTAACGTGCTTAATCTTTATTCCTCCACTAATGGCAATGTGATTTACCAAAATAGAAGGGTGAATGCTATAGAAAGGAATTTTTCTATTTTCTTTCCCAATACCAAAGATGTCAATACTTAGATCTATTCTCGCTTTTATGCCTAGCTAGGGGCGTTAAACGATAGCGCTAGTTGGGAGGCAACACAATTTTATTTTTGTTTCTTGCTTTTTGCTTCTGTTTAGTAATAAATATTTCATCTAGCCTCTGTTTAGATGTGGTTTTATGTTTTAATTAGTGTTTGTGCCAAGTAGAACCTATAGGATAACCTACGGTAATAGTTAACTTGATTCTGCTGAAAAACAGAAACTTTTGCGCGCACGAGAATAATTTTAGTAAATCACTGAAACATGATTTTGTGTTGATTCTTTTTCCATTAGATCAATAGGAAAATTTCCCAGGAGTTCCTAGTTTGGTAGGATTTGTAGAGTTCCATAAGTATCAGAAAGGTACATATTGCTACAGACTGTTCTGTTTTTGACAGATTCAGTTTTTGGTTTGTTGTTTGCTTATTTTGATGCATCTATGGCTAGTATCGGGGGGTATGAACCATAGAAAAGTTGGAATACAGTAGGTTTAACACCCATATAAATAAATAATGAGTTCATTACAGTACCTTATGTGGTGGTTTTTCTTTCTTGCACTAACGGAGCTTATGAGATTTCCTGTTGAGTTTTGTGTTGTGAAGTTTTCAAGTTTTGGGTAAAGATTTGATGGACTATGGAATAAGGAGTGGCAAGAGCCTAAGCTTGGGGATTCCCATTGCACCCCAAGATATTAAAGGATAACCAAAATCCTAAGCTTGGGGATGCCCCGGAAGGCATCCCCTCTTTCGTCTTTGTCTACGGTAACTTTACTTGGAGCTATATTTTTATTCGCCACATGATATGTGTTTTGCTTGGAGCGTCTTGTGTGATACGAGTCTTTGATTTTTAGTTTAGCACAATCATCCTTGCTGTACACTCCTTTTGGGAGATACATACATGGTTTGGAATTTATTAGAATACTCTATGTGCTTCACTTATATCTTTTGAGCTAGACAATATTTGCTCTAGTGCTTCACTTATATCTTTTAGAGAACGGCGGTGGCTTTATTTTGTAGAAATTTTTGATCTATCATGCTTCACTTATATTATTTTGAGAGTATTTTAGAACAGCATGGTATTTGCTATGGTTATAAATTTGGTCCTAGAATGATGAGCATCCAAGTTGGGTATAATAAAAACTATCATAGAAAGTGCATTAAACACTATGATCAATTTGATGCTTGATAATTGTTTTGAGATATAAATGTGGTAATGTTAGAGTCATGGTAGTTGGGTAATTATGAAATTGAGAAATACTTGTGTTGGAGTTGGCAAGTCTCATAGCATGCACGTATGGTAAAAGTTGTGTGACAAATTTGTTGCATGGGGTGCTCTTTTAATTGTCTTCCTTATGAGTGGAGGTCGGGATCACGCGATGGTTAACTCCTACCAACCCTTCCCCTAGGAGCATGCGTAGTAGTACTTTGCTTTGATGGCAAGTAGACTTTTGCAATAAGTATGTGAGTTCTTTATGACTAATGTGAGTCCATGGATTATACGCACTCTCACCCTTCCACCATTTAACCTCTATTATACCGTGCAATTTTCGCCGGTATCATGCACCCGCCATTTACCTTCCTCAAAACAGCCACCATACCTACCTATTATGGCATTTCCATAGCCATTCCGAGATATATTGCCATGCAACTTTCCACCGTTCCGTTTATTATGACACGCCCCATCATTGTCATATTGCTCTCTACATGATCATGTAGTTGACATTGTATTTGTGGCAAGGCCACCTTCATAATTTTTCATACATGTCACTCTTGATTCATTGCATATCCCGGTACACCGCCGGAGGCATTCACCTAGAGTCATATTTTGTTCTAAGTATTGAGTTGTAATTTTTGAGTTGTAAATCAATAAAAGTGTGATGATCTTCATTATTAGAGCATTGTCCCAAGTGTGGAAAGGATGATGAAGACTATGATTCCCCCACAAGTCGGGATGAGACTTCGGACTTTATAAAAAATAAAAGAGGCCAAAGAAGCCCAAACAAACAAACAAAAAAAGGAAAAAAGAGGCCAAAGAAGCCCACCAAATGAATAAATGAGAGAAAAGAGAGAAGGGACAATGTTACTATGTTTTTTCCACAGTTGTGCTTCAAAGTAGCACCATGATCTTCATGATAGAGAGTCTCCTATGTTGTCACTTTCATATACTAGTGGGAATTTTTCATTATAGAACTTGGCTTGTATATTCCAATGATGGGCTTCCTCAAAATGCCCTACGTCTTCGTGAGCAAGCAAGTTGGATGCACACCCACTTAGTTTCTTTTGTTGAGCTTTCATATATTTATAGTTCTAGTGCATCCATTGCATGGCAATCTCTACTCACTCACATTGATATCTATTAATGGGCATCTCCATAGCCCGTTGATACGCCTAGTTGATATGAGACTATCTTCTCCCTATTTGACTACACAACCACCACCCTATTCCACATATAGTGTTATGTCCATGGCTTGCACTCATGTATTGCGTAAAAGTTGAAAAAGCTGAAGTGTGTTAAAAAGTATGAACCAATTGCTTGGCTGAAACCGGGTTTGTGCATGATGTGAGTATTTTGTGTAATGAAAATGAAGCATGGCCTAACTATATGATTTTGTCGGGATAAGCTTTCTTTGGCTATGCTATTTTGATAAGACAAGCTTACTTGTTAGTATGCTTGATTACTATTTTTATGTTTTATGGACTTTTATCTTGAATCATTTGGATCTGAACAATCATGCCACAATAAAGGAAATTACATTGAGAATTATGCTAGGTAGCATTCCACATCAAAAATTCTGTTTTTATCATTAACCTACTCGAGGACGAGCAGTAATTAAGCTTGGGGATGCTTGATACGTCTCCAACGTATCTATAATTTTTGATTGTTACATGCTATTATATTACCCGTTTTGGATGTTTATGGGCTTTACTTTACACTTTATATCATTTTTGGGACTAACCTACTAACCGGAGGCCCAACCCGAATTGCTTTTTTGTGTGCCTATTTCAGTGTTTCGAAGAAAAGGAATATAAAATGGAATGAAACCTTCAGGAGCGATCTTTTTGGAACAAACACAATCCAGGAGACTTGGAGTGGACGTCAAGAAGCAGGCGAGGCGGCCATGAGGCAGGAGGCACAAGTATAGGGGATTGCAACAGTTTTCGAGGGTAGAGTATTCAACCCAAATTTATTGATTCGAGACAAGGGGAGCCAAAGAATATTCTCAAGTATTAGAAGTTGAGTTGTCAATTCAACCACACCTGGATAACTTAGTATCTGCAGGAAAGTATTTAGTAGCAAAGTAGTATGGAAGTAACGGTAACTATGGCAAAAGTAACGGTAGCAGTTTTGTAGTAATTCTAACAGTAGCAACAGTAAAGTAAATAAGCAAAGAACAATATGTGAAAAGCTCGTAGGCATTGGATCAATGATGGATAATTATGTCGGATGTGATTCCTCATGTAATAGTTATAACATAGGGTGACACAGAACTAGCTCCAATTCATCAATGTAATGTAGGCATGTATTCCAAATATAGTCATACGTGCTCATGGAAAAGAACTTGCATGATATCTTTTGTCCTACCCTCCCGTGGCAGCGGGGTCCTAGTGGAAACTAAGGGATATTAAGGGCCCCTTTTAATTTAGAACCGGACCAAAGCATTAACACCTAGTGAATACATGAGCTCCTCATACTATGGTCATCACCGAGAAGTATCCCGATTATTGTCACTTCGGGGTTGTCGGATCATAACACATAATAGATGACTATAGACTTGCAAGATAGGATCAAGAACTCACATATATTCATGAAAACATAATAGGTTCAGATCTGAAATCATGGCACTCGGGCCCTTGTGACAAGCATTAAGCATAGCAAAGTCATAGCAACATCAATCTCAGAACATAGTGGATACTAGGGATCAAACCCTAACAAAACTAACTTGATTACATGGTAAATCTCATTCAACCCATCACCGTCCAGCAAGCCTACGATGGAATTACTCACGCACGGCGGTGAGCATCATGAAATTGGTGATGGAGGATGGTTGATGATGATGACGGTGATGAATCCCCCTCTCCGGAGCCCCAAACGGACTCCAGATCAGCCCCCCGAGAGAGATTAGAGCTTGGCGGCGGCTCCGTATCGTAAAACGCGATGAAACTTTCTCTCGGATTTTTTTCTCCGTGAAAGCAAATATATGGAGTTGGATTTGAGGTCGGTGGATGTTCAAGGGGCCCACGAGGCAAGGGGCGCGCCCAGGGTGAGGGGGCACGCCCCCACCCTCGTGGACAGGGTGTGGGCCCCCTAACGCTATTTCTTTCGCCAGTATTTTTTATTAATTCTGAAAAGTTGCTCCGTGGATTTTCAGGTCATTCTGAGAACTTCTATTTCTGCACAAAAATAACACCATGGCAGTTCTGCTGAAAACAACGTCAGTCCGGGTTAGTTCCATTTAAATCATGCAAGTTAGAGTCCAAAACAAGAGCAAAAGTGTTTGGAAAAGTAGATGCAACGGATACGTGTCAGAGGGCATGTCCTAGGGGGGGTAGGCGCGCCCCCCCACCCTCGTGGGCCCCTAGTGGCTCCCCTGACCTACCTCCTTCGCCTATATATATATCCATGTACCCCTAAAACATCAAGGAGCACCACGAAAAACTATTTCCACCGCCGCAACCTTATGTATCCGCGAGATCCCATCTTGGAGCCTTCGTCGGCGCTCTGCCGGAGGGGGAATCGACCACGGAGGGCCTCTACATCATCTCCAATTCCTATCCAATGAGTTGTGAGTAGTTTACCACAAACCTTCGGGTCCATAGTTATTAGCTAGATGGCTTCTTCTCTCTCTTTGAATCTCAATACAAAGTTCTCCTCGATCTTCTTGGAGATATATTTGATGTAACTCTTTTTGCGGTGTGTTTGTCGAGATCCGATTAATTGTGGGTTTATGATCAAGTTTATCTATGAGAAATAATTGAATCTTCTCTGAATTCTTTTATGTGTGATTGGTTATCTTTGCAAGTCTCTTCGAATTATCAGTTTGGCTTGGCCTACTAGATTGATCTTTCTTGCAATGGGATAAGTGCTTAGCTTTGGGTTCAATCTTGCGGTGTCCTTTCCCAGTGACAGCAGGGGCAGCAAGGCATGTATTGTATTGTTGCCATCGAGGATAAAACGATGGGGTTTATATCATACTGCATGAGTTTATCCCTCTACACCATTTCATCTTGCTTAATGCGTTACTCTGTTCTTATGAACTTAATACTCTAGATGCAGGCAGGAGTCGGTCGGTGTGTGGAGTAATAGTAGTAGATGGAGAATCATTTCGATCTACTCGTTGCGGACGTGATGCCTATATACATGATCATGCCTAGATAATCTCATAACTATGCACTTTTCTATCAATTGCTCGACAGTAATTTGTTCACCCACTGTAATACTTATGCTATCATGAGAGAAGCCACTAGTGAAACCTATGCCCCCGGGTCTATCTTTTATCATGCAAGTTTTCATCTATCTTTTATTTGCATCTTTTATTTTCCAATCTATATCATAAAAATACCAAAAATATTTATCTTATCTTATTATCTCTATTAGATCTCACTTTCGCAAGTTTCCGTGAAGGGATTGACGACCCCTTTATCGCATTGGTTGCGAGGTTCTTGTTTGTTTGTGTAGGTGCGTGGGACTTTTGATGAGGCTCCTACTGGATTGATACCTTGGTTCTCAAAAACTGAGGGAAATACTTACGCTACTTTGCTGCATCACCCTTTCCTCTTCAAGGGAAAACCAACACAGTGCTCAAGAGGTAGCAGAGGTGGATGAGACTGGCGTCTTGGTGAAGTTACAAACCTACCCCGGTTTAGACCTTTGGACATCGGGCCGATAGGCTACACGGGCCAGAGTTAGGACAGTAATTTCCTACCACCAAACATTAGTCTCGCACGGTTTCGGGTGACCACATGCTTATTTGGCGCTTCGTTCAATATTTGGGAGCAGAAGCATTAACGTTTTCGGTTCTGTTGAATTGAACTTTTAGGATTAGTCAAACTTCACAAATCTTTACTCTTGAAAATCCTAAAGCTACGATTGTTTTAGAATGGAGGGGGTACATTTGAATATACATTGTACATGAGTATATATTAAAAAATATGCAACTCACCTTAGTTCATGCATGGTTCCAGATATAATCTCCTTGGTTGCAAAAAATAGTTAGACAGGCGTATGAATATATAGCATGTTCAAATGCACAACAAACATTGATGCCCCCTTTTTGATCTGATTTACAAATGCCATTATCTCGGGTTCAAATAGATGAATGCACTTCCTATGAATTTGAATCTTCGAAACCCCCTTTATGTTGAATTCAACATGTATTCTATTTCGTAGCTAGCAATTTGGAATGTATCCATGTAAGTGACAAATGTATAAAGTGCTTCACACTAACAACATGGAGTGCACTAATTAATGTTTATATATGAATTGCAAAAGCAATGCATTGCTTGTATTTCAAACCGCTCTTACTCTATGGACCGGTAATATGTAATAAACACATGCACATGCTAGAATTCAATAGAGTATGGGTGTCTGATAGACCGATTTTTGTTCATACGCAAATTGCAAAATTCATGATCTCATCCAAAAATAATAATGCCATTTATATTTTAATTTAATGCATAGAACTGCCTTTTACACGTAGATGCACTATGCCTCGGCCCGTTCTCACAAACGCGCTATATATCTCTTGATCTAACACATAAGTGCATACACTTTATATGCATCGGCATTTCTCTTTCAGACACGCTCACAATCTCTCCCGGGGTGTCGGGGTGTCTCACGCACATGCTCTCTCTCTCTCTCTCTCTCTCTCTCTTTCTAACTACTATGTACCACTCTTTTCACTAATCTCAGTTGGAAAACACTATTTCTTTGACATGCATATATACACACGCACGGTCTCTACTAGCCCTCTATACGCACATATATGTGCCTACATGTCTCCCGCATGCACATTATCTTTAGGCCTCTCTCGCATACATTGCCCCCGACCCTCCCCCCCATACACACCTCTCTCTTAGTAGTTGGCAGATATGATTCCATCAGATGATTCGGTAGGATATCCCTGACTGTTAGGATGCATGGTAATACGAGGCAAAGTTTTACCCTAGTTCGGACCCTTGAAGTTGAGGAAAAAGCCTACTCCTAGTACTGTATATTAGTGATAGGGGTGTGTACAAAGTACACGTGAATACCAGGCATTGTGCGTGTGTGTATACTATTGACAAACTAGCCCCCAAGCTTCTATAACATACTCGGGGCCTAGGGTTACAAATCATATATAGTCGGCTTATCACCGGTGGGGATAGAGTCCTCCACGACTCTGGTAGCTTCGTGTTGTACGCCAAGTCCTCCACATGGGTCTTCGTATAATGCGTCTGGGTCCAACCTATGTGGCGCAGGATGGAACCGACCCATGAGTCCTCATGTTGACCCACCACAACTAGAAATGATGTGCCCATCCCAACTAGAAATGATGTGCCCACCACACCACACACGCAATCGGCCACTAAGAAAATAAGCATATACAATAGTACAATGTTTTACATGAAAGTTAATTGCATGGTGCATCCAAAAATATTTGTTCTGCATTGTGAATGGTTATATTTTCTCCTAAAATATTAGTCACGGGAAAGAGAAACGAAGGGCATATCTCTCCTTGTCTCCACCGGACACCCCCTCTTTCTACACCAATTTCACGTACACACACAAACTATCTCTCAGCCCTCTAAAAGTATGCATGCCCATGACACATTCACGCGTGACAGTCACTGTATTTCAAGCGAAAGCACTATATGGTCACTGGACTTCAGAATATGCTCATTATGGTCACCGTATACATTCTCGTGGTGATCATACGGTATCTAGCTCACAATACGTCTCCGTATTTTGTTGATGACACTGACAGACTTTGTATTTGATGTGTGCTCCGTATTTTGTTGACGACACTTACGGTGATTGTATTTGAAGCGAAAGCACGATATGGTCACTGGACTTCAGAATAAGCTCATCACGGTCACCACATACATTTTGTTGTGCTAACCAACCTATGGTTCGATGGTTAGGAGGACAGTGGTTTCTCGAGCCCACCAGGGTTAAAGTCCCGGTGCTCGCATTTATCCTGGGTTAATTTTAGTGTTTTTCAGCGATGTGTGTTCAGTGGGAGGAGACGTTCCACTCGACTATGAGACACCTATGGTGACTTCGTAAAATCTCAAGATCATATGCTGGCTCACTCTCTCGAAGGTGCTCATAGGGGTAGGGTCTGCGTGTGTGCACTTATAGCGGTGAGGCCTTGCGCGTATATATGAGCCCTTGCGGCTGTACCGTGTTAAAAAATACATGTCGTGATTATACGGTCACTGGCTCACCCGTACAACTTCATATTTTGTTGATGACACAATCAATTGACCGGTCAAATGTTCCACGTGGCGCAACTAGTGTTGCACCATCAGGGCGCGTAACCGTGGGGCCCACCATCAGCACATATATGAAAGAAAGAAATGGTAGTTTGAGTCTGTACTGTGTTAAGAAAATACATTTTAGGGTGATCATACCGTCACTGGCTCACCATACAACTCGGTAATTTGTTGATGACACGATCAATTGACCAGTCAAACGGTCCACATTCAGCAGCGCACATTACCATAGGGCCGACCCGTTAGCACGCATATGAAGGATAGAAATGGTAATAAATTAGTGGTTGGTGGGGATTCGAAGTCGTGAGCCCTCTGGTTGGCAGTCGCCGGCGGTGGGGGGCGGTGATTGGGCGGTGGCGTGGGGATCGCCAGAGAAAAAACTCCACGCAAGGGGGGGGGGCTAGAGGGATGGCCAGGGCGACGGCGGACCGGCGGTGGGGAGTGGTTTCGGGGCGGGTGAGGGAGTCCTGGACTAAGGGGTCCTCGGACAGCCGGACTATATACTGGGGCCGGACTGTTGGGCGATGAAGATACAAGATAGAAGACTTCTTCCCGTGTCTGGATGGGACTCTCCTTTGCGTGGAAGGCAAGCTTGGCGATTCGGATATGTAGATTCCTTTCTCTGTAACAGAATTTTTGTAACCCTAGCCCCCTCCGGTGTCTATATAAACCGGAGGGTTTAGTCCGTAGGACAACAATCATAATCTCATAGGCTAGGCTTTTAGGGTTTAGCCATTATGGTCTCGTGGTAGATCAACTCTTGTAATACTCATATTCATCAAGATCAATCAAGCGGGAAGTAGGGTATTACCTCCATAGGGAGGGCCCAAACCTGGGTAAAACATTGTGTCCCCCGCCTCCTGTTACCATTAGCCTTAGACGCACAGTTCAGGACCCCCTACCCGAGATCCGCCGGTTTTGACACCGAAATAGGTGCTTTCATTGAGAGTTCCGCTGCGTCGTAACCAGAAGGCTTGATGGCTCCATCAATCATCTACAACAACGCAGTCCAGGGGAGACTTTCCTCCCCAGACAGATCTTTGTTTTCGGCGGCTTCGCACTGCGGGCCAACTTGCTTGGCCATCTGGAGCAGATCGACAGCTACGCCCCTGGCCATCAAGTCAGATTCGGAAGCCTGAATTTTGTGGCCGATATCCGGGGAGACATGATCTTCCATGGATTCGAGCCCATGACGGCTGTCCCCTGCCACCGCGATGAACATGACCTAAATCTGTCATCCGACTGTGCTCAGGAGATAGCGCCTGTAACCGCTTTGGCCTTAGATCCGGAGCAGATCGCGTCGTCCAAAGACGGGAAGTTTAACCCCGCCACGGAAGCCGCAGACTCAGCGACGCTCAAGCCGCACACAGACCCAACATCGAGCTGGGCTTGTGTCATCGGAACCTCGGACTCGTCTCCGGCCATAGGTTTCGGACCGCGTGCATCCGCGTCCATCGAACCTAATTAGGCGTCGATCTTGGAGTTCAGCTCCGCGGACATCTTCCAGCACTCACCTCTAGGCAATGTGTTAAACTCATTGAAATGCCTCTCCTTGTCGGGGAACTCTCGGCCGAACTATGTCTGGCTCAAATGGGGAGCGGACGACGAAGAACTTCGTTTCCCACCCACCACCCACTTTATAGTCACTGTCGAAGACTTAACCGGCATGCTCGATTACGGCTCCAAGGACATCGATGGTATGTACGACGATGCCGGAGAGGAGCAATCACAAAAACCACTACCCTTAGGGCAATGGACAGCTACATCCTTATACGATATATACATGGTCGACACACCCAAGGAGAAGGAGGCTGACGGCGATAACAAGATGCATGTCGATGAACCTCCCAAGCGCCGGCGTCAGAAGTGTCGACCTTGATTTGGCAGAAGGAAAAACAGCAACATTGTCACAGACAACGATGATAATCTGAACCAAGTCGCGAACCCCGTAGACCCAGTGTTGGAGCAGGGTGTGCGAGAGGACGGTGAACACAATCCGGAGATGTTGTCTGACCACAGTGATGCCGAAGATAACAACTATCAACCTGTCTTCGAAGAGGAGATCAGCCTGGGCGACGACGAATTCGTCGTCACAGAAGAACCATTAGCACAAGAACGCCTCCATCAAAGGTTTATTGCCACCGCAAGGAGCTTGAAAAAGCAGAAGCAGTGGCTTAAAGCCGCACATGATACGCTCAATGACAGATGGAATGAAGTGCTAGACGCTGTGGAGAAATATGGCGGTAATCGCCAAACAAAGAGCTATCCTAAGCGTAAGCTCCTACCCGAATTCAACAATGAGGCCATTATGCCTATACCACTAAAAAACAATACGGCTGACAAGCCGGACCAACCACCTCGTGGTCGAGACAGATCGGCTAGCAACGCCGCACACATACCCGCAACCCCTCCCTGTAAAGGAAGGGAGGTCACAGCTCAGGACCAGACACACGATCTATGTGAAGACCTGGAAAACAAGGCCGGCAAAACCAGGTCCATCTATGGATCCAGGGAACATGCTCCTATACGGGATCATGATTATCAAACCAAATATGGCGGTCACTTACCAGTTTGGAACCAATACCGAACATTACAACCGTCGAACACACGCCATGACAAAGCCAAATACAGGGGTGCCGCACACCCTTGGTGCTTCACCAATGAGGTGCTGGAACACGATTTTCCAGAAGGGTTCAAACCAGTAAACATCTTGGCATATGATGGAACAACGAACCCTGCAGTTTGGATAGAAGACTTAATTCTTCACATCCACATGGCTCGCGGAGATGATCTCCACGCCATCAAATACTTACCCCTCAAGCTAAAAGGACCAGCTCGGCACTGGCTAAAGAGCCTCCCTAAAAAATCCATTGGAAGCTGGGAAGAACTTGAGGACGCTTTTCGGGCCAATTTCCAAGGGACCTATGTCGGGCCCCCGGATTCAGACGACCTAAGTCACATAATCCAACAACCCGGAGAATCAGCCCGTAAACTTTGGAACCGGTTTCTCACTAAGAAGAACCAAATTGTCGACTGTCCGGATGCCGAAGCCTTAGCGGACTTCAAACACACTGTCCGGGATGAATGGCTATCCAGGCACCTTGGCCAGGAAAAGCCAAGAACAATGGCAGTCTTAACTACACTAATGATCTGCTTTTGCGCGGGCGAGGACAACTGGTTAGCTCGTAGCAGTACCAGCGACCCCGGCACATCTGAAGTCAGGGATGGCAATGGAAAACCACGACACAACAAAAAGCAATGTCGGAACAATGAAGAAAGCCCATACAACACAGCGGTAAACGCCGGATTGAGGGGATCCAGACCCAGTCAATGGAAGAAGCCATTCAAAGGCAACAAAGACGGTCCATCCAGCCTGGATAAAATCCTAGACAGGCTCTGCCAGATCCACGTCACTCCTGATAAACTAGCCAATCATACCAACAGAGAATGCTGGGTCTTCAAGCAGGCCGGCAAACTAAACGCCGAACACAAAGGGAAGGGACCTCAGAGCGAAGACAAGGACGAATCTCGCCAGCCGAACACGGGGGGACATAAGAAATTTCCACCGGAGATCAAAACAGTGAACATGATCTATGTCACTCATATCCCAAAGAGGGAGCACAAACGCGCACTACGAGATGTCTATGCCGTCGAGCCTGTCGCCCCCAAATTCAACCCATGGCCGGCCTGTCCGATCACCTTTGATCGCAGGGATCATCCACTACAAGAAATATGGTAATCTGTGACAGTCATTGTCTGTCACCGAGAGCCCAGAAACTGTCATCGATGGCCGTCGGTGACGATGGGCCTGTCCGACATCTATATCGCGTCATAATTTGTCCACCCGACCAACCATGATGGATTTTCCGTCTGAGGGAGTCCTGGACTAGGGGGTGTCCGGATAGCCGAACTATCATCATCAATGTTCAAGAAATCGTTAACTGGTAGCTGCTTGGACGGTTTAGGTGTAGCGATTAACCAGTGAATCGACCTATTAACTGTATTGATCGGTCGACCATTAATCGGTAGATTGAATAAGAACTTGCCAACATATATCTAGATTTTTTATGTATTATACCATACTCTCATGCTCTCAGCTATGTAGTATACCAAAACATGCTTCCGTACACATATGGGAAACATAGAGAGGAGGTAAACTTTTTAATCCTAGCCATTAAGGAGCGGGATGGGGCTGGAAGGGGTTACAGGCCAAAAATTTGGGCTTTGTTTGCCCACCCGTTAATGGGCCAGCAGGGATTAATTGGTCTAACTGGCCAATTAATTGGCCTGACAAGTTATCACGACGAATAGGTGTTATTCGATTAGGCCATGCTATGAGTAGCGATTAACTGGCCCGTTAACTGATTAACCGGGTGAATTCTTGAACAATGATCATCATTGGCCAGACTCCAAGACTATGAAGATACAAGATTGAAGACTTCGTCCCGTGTCCAGATGGGACTTTCCTTGGCGTGGAAGGCAAGCTTGGCAATACGGATATGTAGATCTCCTACCATTGTAACTGACTCTGTGTAACCCTAGCCCTCTCCGGTGTCTATATAAACCGGAGGGTTTTAGTCCGTAGGACGAACAACAATCATACCATAGGCTAGCTTCTAGGGTTTAGCCTCCTTGATCTCGTGGTAGATCTACTCTTGTACTACCCATATCATCAATATCAATCAAGCAGGAGTAGGGTTTTACCTCCATCGAGAGGGCCCGAACCTGGGTAAAAACATCGTGTCCCTTGTCTCCTGTTACCATCCGCCTAGACGCACAGTTCGGGACCCCCTACCCGAGATCTGCCGGTTTTGACACCAACATTGGTGCTTTCATTGAGAGTTCCTCTGTGTCGTCGCCCATAGGCTCGATGGCTCCTTCGATCATCAACAACGACGCGGTCCAGGGTGAGACTTTTCTCCCCGGACAAATCTTCGTATTCAGCGGCTTTGCACTGCGGGCCAATTCGCTTGGCCATCTGGAGCAGATCGAAAGCTACGCCCCTGGCCATCAGGTCAGATTTGGAAGTTTGAACTATATGGCCGACATCCGCGGAGACTTGATCTTCGACGGATTCGAGCCACAGCCAAGCGCGCCGCACTGTCACGATGGGCATGATTTAGCTTTGCTGCCGGACAGTGCCCTGGAGGCCGCACAAGCGTCCGCTCCGACCCTTGACTCAGAGCCGACTGCACCAATCGAGGATGGGTGGCTAGATACCGCCTCGGGGGCTGCTACCTCTACGGCGATGGAGCCGAATACCGACTCCGTCCCTTGTGAAGCTCGTGACTCCGAGGCGCCGGACTCTTCGCCGGACTCCGAACCTCCCGCGCCCCTTCCAATTGAATCCGATTGGGCACCGATCATGGATTTCACCGCTGCGGACATCTTTCAGCACTCGCCTTTTGGCGGCATCCTGAATTCGCTAAAGTATCTCTCTTTATCAGGAGAGCCCTGGCCGGATTACGGTCAGGACGGTTGGGATGCGGACAACGAAGAAATTCAAGGCCCACCCACCACCCACTTTGTAGCCACTGTCGATGACTTAACCGACATGCTAGACTTCGACTCCGAAGACATCGACGGTATGGACGACGATGCAGAGACGACCAAGAACCAGCGCCTACGGGGCACTGGAAAGCCACCTCGTCATACGACATATACATGGTGGACATCCCAAAGGATGGGAATGGCGATGGAACTGCGGAGGACGACCCCTCCAAGAAACAGCCTAAGCGCTGGCGTCAGCAGCGTCGCTCTAAATCCTGCCACAACAAAAATGGAGATTCCGGCTCCGGAGACAATAAACCCCGGACAGTGCCGAAGACAACCCCCTCCAACAAGATTCAGCACAGGAGGATGGAGAAGCCAGCCCTCGTGAGAGAGCAGCAGACAAAGAGGTAGAGGATGATAATTACATGCCTCCCTCCGGAGACGAGGCAAGCCTCGACGACGACGAATTTGTCGTGCCTGAGGATCCCGTCGAACAAGAGCGTTTCAAACGCAGGCTTATGGCCACGGCAAGCAGCCTCAAGAAAAAGCAGCAACAGCTTAGAGCTGATCAAGATTTGCTAGCCGACAGATGGACTGAAGTCCTCGCAGCCGAAGAGTACGAACTCGAACGCCCCTCCAAAAGCTTCCCCAAACGCAAGCTGCTGCCCCGATTAGAGGAGGAAGCATATAAACCTACATCACCAGCGCACAATACGACCGACCGGCCACCTCGTGGCTGCGACAGAGAGGCCTCTAGGCCCTCCACTAAAGCCGCACCCCGGCATCGCTCGAAAAGTACAAAGCCACGGGGGAATGCGCCGGACTTGCAAGAAATATTGGAGGATAAGGCAAGACAATCAAGATCGATCTATGGATCGCGTGGGCGCCCCACAATACGCGACGACAACCGTCGCGCTGGATACAACAATTCCGGCCGGGCCGCACACAGTAGACAAAGCTCGCTTGAGCTACGTCGTGATATAGCCCAATACAGAGGCGCTGCACACCCACTATGCTTCACAGATGAAGTAATGGATCATCAAATCCCCGAAGGGTTCAAACCCATGAACATTGAATCCTACGATGGCACAACAGACCCCGCAGTTTGGATCGAAGACTATCTACTTTATATCCACATGGCCTGCGGTGATGATCTTCACGCCATCAAATACCTCCCACTCAAGCTTAAAGGACCAGCTCGGCATTGGCTCAACAGCTTGCCAGCAGAATCAATTGGGTGTTGGGAGGACCTGGAAGCCGCATTCCTTGATAACTTCCAGGGCACATATGTGCGACCACCAGACGCTGACGACCTAAGCCATATAATTCAGCAGCCAGACGAGTCGGCCAGACAATTCTGGACACGGTTCTTAACCAAGAAAAATCAAATCGTCGACTGTCCGGATGCAGAGGCTCTTGCAGCCTTCAAACATAACATCCACGACGAGTGGCTTGCCCGGCACCTAGGACAGGAAAAGCCGAAATCCATGGCAGCCCTCACATCACTTATGACCCGCTTCTATGTGGGAGAGGACAGCTGGCTAGCCCGCAGTAACAACCTCACCAAAAATTCCGGTAGTCCGAATACCAAGGACAACAATGGCAGGTCACGTCGCAATAAGTACAAATGCCGCATTAACGGCAATAATACTGAAGAAACGACAGTCAACGCCGGATTCAGAGGCTCCAAACCCGGTCAGTGGAAAAAGCCATTCAAAAGAACTACCCCGGGCCCGTCCAATTTGGACAGGATACTCGATCGCTCGTGCCAGATACACGGCACCCCCGAAAAGCCAGCTAATCACACCAATAGGGATTGTTGGGTATTCAAGCAGGCAGGCAAGTTAATCGCCGAAAACAATGACAAGGTGCTGCATAGTGATGACGAGGAAGAGACCCGACCGCCGAACAATAGAGGACAGAAGGGTTTCCCCCCACAAGTGCGGACGGTGAACATGATATACGCAACCCACATACCCAAAAGGGAGCGGAAGCGTGCACTCAGGGACATATACGCTATGGAGCCAGTCGCCCCAAAGTTCAATCCATGGTCCTCCTACCCGATCACTTTTGATCGAAGGGACCACCCCACCAGCATCCGCCACGACGGTTTCACCGCATTGGTTCTAGACCCAATCGTCGACGGATTTCACCTCACTAGAGTCCTGATGGACGGCGGCAGCAGCCTGAACCTGCTTTATCAGGATATAGTGCGCAAGATGGGCATAGACCCCTCAAGGATTAAACCCACAAAGACGACCTTCAAAGGCGTCATACCAGGTGTAGAGGCCAATTGTACAAGCTCAGTTACAATTGAAGTGGTCTTCGGATCCCCGGATAACTTCCGAAGCGAGGAGTTAATCTTCGACATAGTACCGTTCCGCAGCGGCTATCATGCACTGCTCGGACGAACCACGTTTGCAAAGTTCAATGTGGTGCCGCACTACGCATACCTCAAGCTCAAGATGCCAGGCCCTCGAGGAGTCATCATGGTCATGCTCTCTCCGAACGGAGGAGCATACAGTGGCTCTCGCGGCGGAAGTTCAGAGTAGCCTCTTAAGGCAATTCTCGAGTCCGACTGTTAAGCGACCGTACACCGTCAAGCGTGCCCGAAGTAACCTACAACAAGACCACCTGTCACGTTCCGAGCACGCGTAGCAATGTGGCCCCAACCCCAGCCCTCGCAAAATCGCGAGACCCGTACCACGCGTACATCACTACGCTCTAGAGATACCATGGGCATAGGGGGAGGGGCACGACCACGGCAGGCCCAGAGTGCGGCTCAACCACACCAGGGGCTCCCAAATGTGTCATCCTTTTTCTTTCTTTTTCTTTATCCTTAGGGCAACGTTTCCCAGAAGCCCTGTCCGGCAGTAGACCTGCCGAACTCACGATGCAACAGCCAGGGAAGCAGAAAAGCTACGACGAGTATCCAGGTGGACTCCATTACGAGCATTATACCTGTTTTATGCACCATTCCGCAGCCTACCCCTGGCGGGGGACATGTTAAATAGTCCCACCCCTTGCTTATCGCACTATTTGTATCGTTCTGCATTCATGGCAGTATTCTTTGAATAAACAATGCATCGCTTTTTTCCTATCATTGCATTAGTTTTTTCTACATATGTTCACTTATGACATGTTGCATCCGTACGCTTTTGTACGGCTAAGTACACCAGGGGCTTAAGTTCCCCAAACTATGGTGTGGTAAGCCCAAACACTTTCACAAGTGCGGCACCCCGAACATATAGCATTATATGCATCGGCTCCGAATCATGTCTTGGGTCAATAGTTGGGTTTGCCCAGCTCCCATGTTTTGGTAACTTACGTTCCGTTATATCGGCTAAGGTAGTGCTGGGAGAACCACTGCGATTGTGCCCCAGTTGAGCTAGGCGAGCACCTCAGTGGAGAAAGCTAAAACTGACCGTCCTGATGGGGCGAGAGCCGGTCGCTGTTCGAGAGGTTTTTTCGAGTCCCTAAAGACTTATGACGCTTAGAGCGAGGAACTGGCTTTGTCCGGCCCAGGCGTGGATAGCACCCCGAATTTGGCCTTTCGAACACTAGGGGCTTCACCGAAATTTAAAATTATAGAATTCTATGGCTAAGTGAGAGTGTTCAAGCATTATATGTCCGGTTGCCTCGTTCGTTGTGTTGAGCGCCACCCTAGATGGACCCAAAAATGGGAACAAGAGCACTCAAGTTTATCCCGAACACCGCAGCACTCGCGGCACGGGGGCCGAAGCCAACGACTTGCTATCTCTCAGATTTGATAAACGGCCGCACAGAAGGTAATATTTTAAATTAACAAGCATTGCTTAGCGCATATGAACAAAGTTTTCAGCGCATAGGATAAAAAACGGGAGTCTACTCAAAAATTACATCTTTGGAGCATTCACCCGCAATAATGCGGGCACCCTTCAGGACACCCTTATAATACATCTCGGGCGTGCGATACTCCTTGCCCGCCGGTGGCGCGTCCATCACAAGCTTCTCGTCGTCCATCTTGCCCCAGTGCACCTTAGTGCGGGCAAGGGCCCGACGGGCGCCTTCAATGCAGGCGGAGTGCTTGATGACATCAACCCACGGACAGGCGTCCACCAGCCGCCGCACCAGACCGAAGTAGCTCCCAGGCATGGCTTCTTTAGGCCACAGCCGAACTATGAGGCCCTTCATGGCCTGTTCGGCCACCTTGTGGAGCTCGACCAGCTGCTTCAGCTGGTCGCTCAGGGGCACCGGATGTCTGGCCTCAGCATACTGGGACCAGAACACCTTCTCCGTCGAGCTCCCCTCCTCGGCTCTGTAGAACGCGGCAGCATCGGACACGCTACGGGGCAGATCTGCAAACGCTCCTAGACAGCTCCGAATTCGGGTAAGTAACAGGTAATTCACTTTTACATGCTTGCTTTGCATGAAGAATGCCTTACCCGCCGCTATCTTCTTTACTGCCTCGATTTCCTGGAGGGCCTTTTGGGCTTCGGCCTTAGCGGCTTTGGCACTCTCAAGAGCCGACGCAAGCTTGGACTCCCGAGTCTTTGAGTCACGCTCCAAACCCCCGTGTTTTTCCACGAGAGCCTGGAGCTCTTGCCGTACCTCCGCCACCCGCGCCTCCTGCTTCTCTCGCTCGGCGCGTTCCGCGGCCGCATTGCATTCGGCCGCGGACATCGCCTCCTTCAGGGTCACCACCTCGTTCGTAGCCCCTGGAGTACCCACGTTATTCTTGTCATTTTTTCTTGCAACCACATCCTTTTCTATAAGGTACAACTTTAATAAGGTGTTACTCACCTTCCATGTCCTCGAGCTGCTTCTTGGCACGGCCGAGCTCGACCTCGGACCGCTCGAGGCTCTGCTTCAAGGAATTGACCTCCGCAGTTAGTGTGGCAGAGGTCAGCAGCGCAGCCTGCATTCCCATATTGACATATTTTTGTTAGACTCCTGCATATATCTTTTTAGATCCTCAGTTTGGCTTTTCTTTCCGAACACCGAACTAAGAATCAGGGGCTACTGTCTATGCGGTACTATTTTACATATCTTAAAAATTCTTACCTCAAAGCCTGTTAGAAGGCTGGTGCAGGCTTCGGTCAGCCCGCTCTTGGCGAGCTGAACCTTCTGAATCACCGCACTCATGACAGTGCGGTGTTCCTCGTCGATGGAAGCACCATCGAGCGCCTCCAGCTAATTATCCTGCGCCTCCGGTTAGACGGAGTACGCCGGTGTTGTTGTCTTGCCCTTCTCACGAAGGGGCCGCCCGCCGGACTCCGGAACCACTGAAGGTTCCGGTGCGGAGTCCGGTCCAAAGTCCGGGAGGCTGCCCTGCGGCACCTCTAGGACCTCCTCCTCCTGGTGGGTCCCCTTCTGGGACCCTACCTCAGTGTTGTCTGCGTCACGGGGGGAGGAGGCGGTCGGAAGTGAAGCGCTGTTCACATCCGACGAACCCAAGGACCCGCTCGACGAAGCGGGAAGATCATCCTTAGGCGGACTACAGGGTTGTATGCGGCGTTAGAAGACACTATGCGACAAAAAGAAAAATTATGAGTTATTCAGGAGTCGGACACTTACGATCTCGCCAGGGGCTTGGCCCTTGAGGGCCACTCCTCGTCGTCGTCAGCGGCATTGGTGGAACAGTCCGGGGGAAGGGTCCTTCCTTTCCTGGACCCTTCGGCCTCCCCCGTTGGGGAAGCCTTCCTCTTCCTCTTTCCCCCCGCTGGGGGAGAGGCCTCTTTCTTCTCCTCCCCATCTTCGTGGGAGGAGTCCGCCTCGGAGTCGTCGGACGATGAGTCCGATAACACCTGGCGCCGGGAACTCCTCCGAGTTCCCGTGGCCTTCTTCTTGGCCTTCTTCTCCGGCACCACATAAGGCGCCGGGACCAGCAGCCCTGTCAAACGGGCATCCGCTGGGTCTTCTGGAAGGGGAGCCGGACAGTTAACCTGTCTGGACGTCTTCTGCCAGGCCTGTTAAAGGTATTGGAAGTTTAAATCCCACATAGAGTCAAACTATGGAAAGCAAGTGTCCCATAAAGGATAATATAGCTTACCTCGCCAGCCGGATGCTGCGAGCTGAACCCGCGATCTTCGGTAGCCGATGTGGGCGCCTCGGAGCCCTTGAACAGCACCCTCCAGGCCTCTTCGTACGTAGTTTCGAAGAGCCTACTCAAGGTCTGGTGCTGTGCCGGATCGAACTCCCACAGGTTGAAATCCCGCTGTTGGCACGGGAGAATCCGGCGGATGAGCATGACCTGGACCACATTGATAAGCTTGAGCTTCTTGTTCACCATGGTTTGGAGACAGGATTGGAGTCCGGTCAGCTCCTCCAAATCGCCCCACAACAGGCCCTTCTCTTTCCAGGAGGTTAGCCACGTGGGGATGCCAGATCTGAATTCGGGGGCCGCTGCCCATTCAGGGTCACGCGGCTCGGTGATGTAGAACCACCTCGATTGCCACCCTTTGATGGTTTCCACGAACGTGCCCTCGAGCCAGGTGACGTTGGGCATCTTGCCCACCATGGCGCCTCCGCACTTCGCTTGACTGCCGCCCACTACCTTCGGCTTGACATTGAAGGTCTTTAGCCATAAGCCGAAGTGGGGCTGGATGCAGAGGAAGGCCTCGCACACGACGATAAACGCCAAGATGTTGAGGATAAAATTCGGGGCCAGATCATGGAAATCCAGGCCGTAGTAGAACATGAGCCCCCGAACAAAGGGGTGGAGTGGAAAGCCCAGTCCACGGAGGAAATGGGGAAGGAATACCACCCTCTCATGGGGCCCGGGGGTGGGGATGAGCTGCCCCTCGTCAGGGATCCGGTGCGCGATATCGCTGGACAAATATCCGGCCTTGCGCAGCTTCTTGATGTGCCCCTCCATAACGGAGGAGGCCATCCACTTGCCTCCCGCTCCGGACATGGTTGGAGAAGGTTGAGGTGAGATGTGCGGACTTGGGCGCTGGAGCTCGAGTGTGCGGGGATGGATAAGCAAAGGAGGAAGAAGGCGCAGGTAAAAAGGTGGATCCTTATCCCCTTATATATGGGCGGACGAAACTATGCGTCCCCACCAGCCCGATAAACTCGCTTATCTCCCAAGCGCCGCGATTAATGGCGCGGTTGGGTTACCCACGTCCGTATTGATGAGAATCCCGGAATAAGGGGACACGATCTCTGCTTTGACAAGACGTGCCAAGGAAACTGCTTCGCTAAACGCGCCGAGGTGGAACAATAAAAACGATTCGAGTAAAGGCTTGGCCGTGGTGTGATGTCATGCCACAAAATACGTCAGCAGATTGAACTTGTGTAATTATTATTCTCTCTACGGTGGCATGTGGAATTTATTTTGAAGAGCCGGACACTATCCTGGTGTTCACAATCTTCTATGAATTATTCGGAGGAGGAACCCGCCTTGCAATGCCGAAGACAATATGTGTGCCGGACTCGTCGTCATTGAAGCCTGGTTCAGGGGCTACTGAGGGAGTCCTGGACTAGGGGGTGTCCTGATAGCCCAATGTTGGGGATATCGCTTATCGGGAACGTATTGGCCGACCCATGATAAGGGGTAAATCGGACAGTTTATCGGCATATCGACTGATTTATCGCCATATCGGCTGTTTTATCAGCCGATTTATCTTATCGGTCAGACAACGGTAAGCGATAAATCGTCCGATTTATCGGAATATCGGAAGATATCTTGAATAGTGGGATAGCCGAACTATCATCATTGGCCGGACTCCAAGACTATGAAGATACAAGATTGAAGACTTCGTCCCGTGTCCGGATGGGACTTTCCTTGGCGTGGAAGGCAAGCTTGGCAATACGGATATGTAGATCTCCTACCATTGTAACCGACTCTGTGTAGCCCTAGCCCTCTCCGGTGTCTATATAAACCGGAGGGTTTTAGTCCGTAGGACGAACAACAATCATACCATAGGCTAGCTTCTAGGATTTAGCCTCCTTGATCTCGTGGTAGATCTACTCTTGTACTACCCATATCATCAATATCAATCAAGCAGGAGTAGGGTTTTACCTCCATCGAGAGGGCCCGAACCTGGGTAAAAACATCGTGTCCCTTGTCTCCTGTTACCATCCGCCTAGACGCACAGTTCTGGACCCCCTACCCGAGATCCGTCGGTTTTGACACCGACACCGTCTATCATGGATTTCAGACAAATTATGACGGTCATTTACCATCACCGATCGGCCCCCAAGCCCGCTCGGCCCACCCCAGGCCCGGGCCTCTGTGACGGTATCTTCCGTCATGCATTTACATGATGACGTGACATCAACAGACCAGTCTGGGTCTGACGTGGCGCCGCCTGGGCCCATGTAGCCTTCGGTTCAGTAAGTTTTGGCCCATTTGTTTTGGTTCGAACTATTTTTTTCACTGTTTATGTTAGCCCATTTTCGGTGGTCCAACAAGCACATCAACCCATTAATATTATGGGCCAGTTATGTTTTTTTACCCAAAATATGTTCCCAGGCCTACTTCATCCAGCCATCAATGTTAGGTTTACCCAACGAAGCCCATTTGTGATTTTTACACTAAACAATTTAGCACTAGCAATTATTAATAATTTGTATACAAATATTAAGACAGAAAAGAGGCAAAACATTACAAAGCACAAGTCACATTACACAAGTACTAATCCTCCATGACACATCCAGCATAGCATTTAGCTTACATCTCGAGATCCACTAACCATCAATCACCAACATGCAACTAGTTTGCATCGAACAGTATGCAGTTTGCATAACAAAAGGCTGACAAAATAACAAGCTAGGTTCCACCAGCATATCCCCCATATTCATATAGTTTCCAACAACTTTTTGGACAAACAACTTACCCTTCAGCTGATTGATACGTCTCCAACGTATCTACTTTTCCAAACACTTTTGCCCTTGTTTTGGACTCTAACTTGCATGATTTGAATGAAACTAACCCGAACTGACGCTGTTTTCAGCAGAACTGCCATGATGTTGTTTTATGTGTAGAAAAGAAAAGTTCTCGGAATGTCCTGAAAATCCACGGCCGCACTTTTTGGAAGTAATAAGAATTTATGGGCGAAAGAAATACACTAGGGGGCCCACACACTGTCCACGAGACAGGGGGTCGCCCCCCCATAGGGTGAGCTCCCTATCTCGTGGGACATCCACCGACCTCAACTCCAACTCCATATATTCATGTTCGGGGAGAAAAAAATCAGAGAGAAAGTTTCATCATGTTTTACGACACGGAGCCGCCGCCAAGCCCAAATCTCTCTCGGGAGGGCTGATCTGGAGTCCGTTCAGGGCTCCGGAGAGGGGGATTCGTCGCTGTCGTCATCATCAACCATCCTCCATCACCAATTTCATGATGCTCACCGCCGTGCGTGAGTAATTCCGTCGTAGGCTTGCTGGACGGTGATGGGTTGGATGAGATTTACCATGTAATCAAGTTAGTTTTATTAGGGTTTGATCCCTAATATCCACAATGTTCTGAGATTGATGTTGCTATGACTTTGCTATGCTTAATGCTTGTCACTAGGGCCCGAGTGCCATGATTCCAGATCTGAACCTATTATGTTTTCATGAATATATGTGTGTTCTTGATCCCATCTTGCAAGTCTATAGTCACCTATTATGTGTTAGGATCCGACAACCCCGAAGTGACAATAATCGGGATACTTCTCGGTGATGACTGTAGTTTGAGGAGTTCATGTATTCACTATGTGTTAATGCTTTGTTCCAGTACTCTATTAAAAGGAGACCTTAATATCCCTTAGTTTCCGGTAGGACCCTGCTGCCACGGGAGGGTAGGACAAAAGATGTCATGCAAGTTATTTTCCATAAGCACGTATGACTATATACGGAATACATGCCTACATTACATTGTTGAACTAGAGCTAGTTCTATGTCACTCTATGTTATAGCTATTACATGAGAAATCGCATCCGGCATAATTATCCATCACTGATCCATTGCCTACGAGCTTTTCACATATTGTTCTTTGCTTATTTACTTTTCCATTGCTACTGTTACAATTACTACAAAAACCCCAAAACTATTATCTTTACTTTTGCCACTGTTACCTTTATTATCATATTACTTTGCTACTAAATACTTTGTTGGAGATACTAAGTTATCTAGGTGTGGTTGAATTGACAACTCAACTGCTAATACTCAAGAATATTCTTCGGCTCCCCTTGTATCGAATCAATAAATTTGGGTTGAATACTTTACCCTCGAAAGCTGTTGCGATCCCCTACACTTGTGGGTTATCAAGACTAATTTCTTGCGCTGTTGCCGGGGAGCATAGCTCTATTCTCTGAGTCACTTGGGATTTATATCTGTTGATCACTATGAAGAACTTGAAAGACGATCGAACCACGATTTTGCCCTCAACTACGAGGGGAGGTTAGGAACTGCCATTTAGCTCTGCACTAGATTCTCCTTCCGTTATTAGTAAGCTTGCGACACCTAAACCTGCTACTGCTATGAATTCTGATATGTCGCATGTTATTGATGGTGCCACTTCTGCTATGCATGATGAAACTACTTCTATGCGTGATACTACTTTGCCATTAGGTGAATTTCTTGATGAACAACTTGCTAGAGTTAGGGGGAATGAAAATATTGAAGATGCTATTATTGATGATAGTGATGATGAAAGTTCTCCCAATGATTATGTATTACCTATTGTTCCTGAGGGTTATGTTATGAATGAAGAAGCTGCTAGGGAGATCTTTGCTTGCAATGATGGATACGATCTTAAGAAATTATTAGCTAAATGGAAGCAGCAGTCTCTTAATGCTAGAATGAAACCTGATCCTACTTTTGCTACTTCACCTATCTGTGTTACTGACAAGGATTATGAATTCTCTGTTGATCCTGAGATTATTAATTTAGTTGAATCTGATCCTTTTTATGGCCTTGAATCTGAAACTGTTGTGGCACATCTTACCAAGTTGAATGATATAGCCACCCTGTTTACTAATGATGAGAAGTCCCGCTATTTTTATATCCTTAAGATATTTCCGTTCTCATTAAAGGGTGATGCTAAGACTTGGTATAATTCTCTTGCTCCTGGTTGTGTGCGTAGTCCTCAGGATATGATTTATTACTTCTCTGCTAAATATTTCCCTACTCATAAGAAACAAGCTGCCTTGCGGGAAATATACAATTTTGTGCAAATCAAAGAAGAGAGTCTCCCACAAGCTTTGGGGAGGCTTCTCTGGTTACGTAATGCTTTGCCTGATCATCCTCTTAAGAAAAATGAAATACTTGATATCTTTTATAATGGACTAACCGATGCTTCCAAGGACTACTTGGATAGTTGTGCTGGTTGTGTTGAACAGTCAACGAAGCTGAATTGCTATTGAATAATATGTTGACTAATGAAAATAATTGGACTCTTCCTGAGCCAATTCCTGAGGAAATTCCTGAACCAATTAAGCCAACTCCTGAGCCTATTCCTAAACCCACTCCGAAGAAGAGAGGTGTTTTATTTGTCAGTCATGAAGATATGCAAGAGGCAAAGAAATCAATGAAAGAAAAAGGTATTAAAGCTGAAGATGTTAAGAATTTACCACCTATTGAGGAAATACATGGTCTTAATATACCCCTTGTTGAAGAACCACATTGTCTTGATAACCCGACACAGGTAGTAAAGGTAAATTCTCTCTATAGATATGATAAAGTTGAAATCCCCTCTACTAAATTTCATAGACCATGCTTAGATGAATTTGATGACTTTATGGCTAGACAAGAAAGTTTTAATGCTTATGTTGGTAGAGAGTTAAAGAATAATGCTTTCGAGATAGGACGCATAAGCGATAATATGGCCAGAGTTAAAGGTGAGCAAGTACTCAAAGCTCAAAATGACTTGCTTGATGAATTAAATAATAAAAATGACTTTGCTGTTAGAGTGGCTAATAGAAGTGGTAGAATGACTCAGGAACCTTTGTATCCTGAAGGCCACCCTAAGAGAATCGAGCAAGATTCTCAGAGAAATAATTTAGAGGCACCTAGTTCTTCCAAAAAGAAGAAGAAGAAAAATGATAGAACTTTGCATGCTTCTAGTGAACCTACTGTAGACACACCTGAGAATCCCAATGATATTTCTAGCTCTGATGCTGAAACACAATCAGGTGATGAACATGAACCTAGTGATAATGTTAATGATAATGCTCATGTTGATGCTCAACCTAGCAAAAACAATGAAGTAGAGATTGAACCTGCTGTTGATCTTGATAACCCACAATCAAAGAATCAATGTTATGATAAGAGAGATTTTGTTGCTAGGAAGCATGGTAGAGAAAGAGAACCATGGGTTCAGAAACCCATGCCCTTTCTTCCTAAACCATCCAAGACAAAGGATGATGAGGATTTTGAGCACTTTGCTGAAATGATTAGACCTATTTTCTTACGTATGCGCTAAACCGATATGCTTAAAGTAAATCCTTATGCTAAGTATATTAAGGATATCATCACAAACAAAAGAAAGATACCGGAAGCTGAAATTTCCACCATGCTTGCTAATTACACTTTTAAAGGTGGAATACCAAAGAAACTTGGAGATCTGGGGGTACCAACTATACCATGCTCCATTAAAAGAAATTATGTTAGAACTGCTTTATGTGATCTTGGAGCCGGTGTTAGTGTTATGCCTCTCTCTTTATATCGTGGACTTGAATTGAAAAAGTTGACACCTACTGAAATATCTTTACAAATGGCTGACAAATCAACTACTATACTGTCGGGGGAAACTGATCCACGGACACCTATGGGACCGGCGGACCGAGCCCCTTTCGGTTCGGCAGGGGGCGGAGGTCGCGCGAAGAGCAGATCAAGGCGAAGCACACGAGCAGTTTACCCAGCTTCGGAGCTCTCCGGAGAGATAATACTCCTACTGCTGCATGTCTGAGTGTATTGAGTTCTTGCTCGGGAGCGCTGAATGCTACAGTACACACTAGCTGCTAACGAGACCAAGCGTGAGTGTTCTTCTGCCTTCGAACCCCCCTCTACGTTGCGCATGGGCCTCCTTTTATATGCTCAAGGGGTCACCGAAAGGTGGCAACGTAGACAAGGGTAAAAATGGAAAGGAGTTGCGGTTGGTACAACTACCTGTACAGTGTACCATACCTAACCCTAACGGCAGGGGACAAAGGCATTAAATGCCCGTCTGCGTCGCCCAAATAGTGCAAAAAGGGACCGCCAGGGACGCCACCGCTTGCCACGATGGCAATCTTGTCAGCGCCGCTAGCCACCGCGCACCGCTGGCTGCACAGCCTCTTGCCACGCGCGCTTGGAAACGTCCCAGGGCGACACGTTGGTGGATGTGCTGGAGCGCGGGTACAGAGTGGTAGCTTGCCGCGGCAAGCGCCTTGCCGCGGCAAGCGCCTTGCCGCGGTCGTTGTCTTGTCGCGTTCGGAAGCTTGTCGCTCACCGAGCCTTGCCGGGACGCGTGGCGCGTCGTGGCAAGTTCCTTGAGATGCCTCGGTTGGCCTTCCCGGCAAGCTCCTCTTGCCGAGGCCTTGTCTCCTTGGCTTGAATACTTTGTTCTTGAATGGCTCCAAAGGAACCACGGAGGACCTTGGCGGTCACCCGGCAAGCCTTGCCGCGGGGTGCTGCGACGGCCCGTGCACAAGTTCGGGATACTAGGGTACCCCTACTCTAGTACACCGACAGGAGCCCCCGGGCCTGGGCCACACACGGTGCCGAGCGCTGTTGGGCCAGGCCCAAAACAGGGCACGGGCACACGCGGCCTAGGTTACGCCGTATCTTACTCCGTATCCACCGCGCCCTCCCCGAACGGCACGCGTCGAATGCGGCGTCATGGGAGAGATCGTGGGTGGTTTCTTTATTCGGAAAGATGGAATGTCCGCCCCCTTCCTCTTTATAAGCAGGGGAAACAGGGGCAGTTCGCCCATCTCGCCGATTGCTATTCCAATCTCAGAAATCTCCGCTGCCCCTCCCTTTCTTCCCAAAGCTGAAAGAGAGCAGCGCTCCGCCCCCCATCGCCACCAGCACCAGCAACGCCGTCGATCTTCCCCACCACCTCCGCCATGGCTCCGAAAGCCGACAAGGGGAAGGTCGTGAAGTCGACCGAGGCGCAGCGGCTCGCGGCGCTGCGAAAGGAGCAGGCAACCTTCCCCCCCAAGCTCGCCGCGAAGGAGCTGAGGGAGTATTACTACCTCTTCTGGTTGACGGAGACGCGAGCGCATCCGCGCACGAAGGTACTCTCGGCCGCCGCTTCGGAACGGGCTCCGAATGGATATCCCTTCTTCGCGTTGTTCTTCTACTGCGGGCTCTGCCCGCCTTTCTCTGAGTTTTTCTGCGACATTATGAACACCTACGGGTTCCACCTCCTTGACTTCACCCCCAATGCTGTTCTGACCATGGCAGTTTTCGCACATCTCTGTGAAAACTTTGTCAGAGTATATCCAAATGTAGCTCTTTTTCGCCACTTCTTTATGCCCCGAGTTGAGAGAGGGTAGCCTTTATCCGGCGGAATCGCCTGGATCTCGAGAGCTGGCAAGAAGGAAGCTTATCTGGAGGGAGAGCTCCACAGCAAGTGGGAGGAATGGAGAGCAGACTGGTGCTGGATTGTCGAGGAGAACCCGCAGCCGTTTACCACCCAGCGCCAAACCCCAGTAGTGCGCGGCAACGATTTGAGCAACGTGGCCCCGGAAGACGATAGGCTGAAGATTGCCGTCACCCGGATCCTACGCCTCAGGCTTGCCGGGCTCACTGTAGGCGCCGTTGGCGCAGATTTTCTTCGCCGCTGCATCGCCCCCCTGCAGGAGAGGAGGAGACCCACCTGGGAGTTCCAGAATGCGGCGGACATCATGAGGCTGCGCCTGGGCCTCAACTTCCACTTCACTATCCTGGAACTGGACGCGATGCTCCAGGAACTGTTCAAGCACGACCCTCAACATCCCGAAGTGTTCAGGTTGCCGAAGGGTGTCGTTCCGCTGTGCAACAACTCCTCGCTCGACCGCATCCGTGCAATGATGCCGCTGTGCAATTCGCATGGGATTGTCCCAACTTGGCAAGAGCCTGCAGACGACGTCGTGCAGGAGTTATTTGACGGCTTGGTAGAAGTACCGGTCCGCTCCGATGAACAGAAAAGCCTTACTCGCGACACCACCAATGCGGAGATGCAGTGCATCACCACTAGGCTGGAAGAGGCGGCGGCAGCCGCTGCCACGGGCGAGTTTGGATTCACCGTGGAGGAGGCAGAGGCAGCAGAGGCGGCAAGCCTTGCCGAGCGAGAGGGGCTTGCCGGCGAGGGAGAGCTTGCCGGGCCTGAAGTCGAGTCGAGCGAGCCCGCCAAGGGTGCGAGCGGCTCGTTGAAGACCAACTCCTCTTCCTCCTCATCTTCAGACAGCTCGCCGCAAGCAGAGCCCCCAGCTCCACCAAGAAGGCGTCTCCGCAAGGCCGGGGACGTAGCGGGGCGGCAGACGAGTCAGCAGCCGTCGCGCCGTGTGACACGCTCCACCGTGGCAAGCACTATTGCCGTGGGAGCACCTCTTCTGCTCCTGCCGCTCCTCATGCCGCGGTGGTGGCCGGAGCTGAGCCATCTCAGACCACCGCCACTGCCCCCGCCAAGCGGCTAAGGGAACCTACTCCTCCGCCTCGTCGCGCCGGAGGTGAGCCGGACTTCGACCTCTCCGCGCTCAGCTCCGACATGGAAGAAGAAGAGTAAGATTCTTTGCTGTACTTGTAGTTATTCAATTCTTGCTGTTTTGTCTTATATCTAATTTTCTTTACTCCGAACTCATTCCTTTTCAAGACTCTGGCCTAGAGAGCGGCAAAGAGAGCCAAGGTCCCGGTGATTGTCATCGAGGACGAACCCACCGCGACAGCAGGGGGTGTGTCCGAGACCACCTTCCCGGACCCAGCAACTATTCCCCAAAGCAGCCCCCAGCGCAGCCCCCAGCGTAAGTATATGGTTTACTTCCCGCTGTTAGGCGCGCATGAGTGCTCTTTCTTTGCTGACATCTGACTATCGGTTTGCGTAGGAGCAGAGCAGCCTCACCAGGAGCGCTCGGAAGCCGCCCCCGACATGCCATCTTCTTCGACTACACCGCCAAGGGAGGGTTCCCCGGCAAGGAAGCGTTCTCCGGCAAGGGAGAATTTTCCGGTAAGGGAGAAGTCTCCGGCAAGGGAGAGTTCTCCGACAAGGGACAGCACCAGTGACCCCCCGGTGGCGGAGACCACGACTGTAGAACCCAGTACAGGTAATCCTCTTGCTTGAAAACTTCAGTTGGGTTCTTCTTCTTCTGATTTTCTTTTTGGATATTTGCTTGACATTTCTCCCTTTTCCGGCCATCAGATCCCTCTGCCTCGGAGCCGACGGAGACCGAGGTCGCCGTCGAGGAGAACGCACGCGGCAATACCGACGACGCCGCTGCCACCGAAGAAGCAGTTGGCGCTGATGATCCCGCCGGCGAAGAGGCCGCCAAAGCTTCCGCCGCAAAAGCTGGCGAGGGGTCTGGCGATCGCACTGACGGCCCCGAGGCCGCAGGAGCGCCAGGCGCTACACCGACCGCCGATCCCTCCGCCGCTGCCGCAGCGTCAGGCTCCGAAGAGCCCCAGCCCGGCGCCTATTTGAAGGCCGGCGATGGCGTCTTCATCAAGCTCCCCTGGGCGTCAAGCTCCAGGGCACCGGTCAAAGGAGAAATCTTGGATGGGGAGGTGCTCGCCTCCGCTGGGCTGACGCTGGTTGATGTGCCGAGCAGCAGCAGCGGCGAGTCTGAGGAGGAGCAGCTGCTGCGGAAGCTAGTGTCGCTCTGCCGCGCTCGGCAGGCCAAGCTGGAATCCCGAGAAGCGCTTGTCGCGAAGGCGAGAGTGGACATCGAGAAGCGCGCGGAGGAGCTCCAGGGTCTTAACCAGGAAGCTCTCCGGTCCCTGGCAGAGGAACGGGAGCAACTTGCCGAAGAGCAGAAAGCCTTCCTCCTCGAGAAGGCTGAAGTTGAAGAGCAACAACGGCTTGCCGCCGAGAATCTGTCTGCACAGGAGGGCGAATTGGCGCAGCAGAAGGTCAACCTCGACAGCCACGAGGAGGAGGATGCTGCTGCTGCTGCCGAGGCCGCCAAGAAGGAGCTGGAGACGAAGGTGGCGCAGCTGGAGGCCGATCTCAAGGCGAGCGGTGAAGAGCTTGCCGCGCTCAAGCGTGAGCGCGAGAAGGATGCCTACACCTTGGGTGAGCTGCAGGGTTGTCTCGCCGAGAAGGGCAAGGAGCTTAGCGCTGCCAGGGACTCCAACGCAGATCTTGAGTTGAAGCTGACTACATTGACCAAGACGCTGGACGGCGCCAGGGAGCAGGAGGTGGCCTTGAAGGAGAAGATCAAGGCCGAAGAGGCGCTGCTGGCGAGTGCTGCTGCCACCCAGAACACTTTTAGGGAGAATGTGGAGCACTGGACGGAGGGTCTCGTGGATGTTACCGCATCCATCGACAGGGAGCTAGTGCAGTTGGGGATGGAGGATCTCGGGTATCCCTCCGATGAGAACCTCCAACCCAGCGCCAAGCTCACCTTGTTCTTCAAAGGCGTGGCGACGGCCCTCCAGCGACTCCGGGAGAAGATCCCAAAGCAGCTGGCCGACGAGTCGCGCAAGATCTACGCGGGAGCTCTTCAAAAGGTGTTGGTGAAGGTGGCCTTCCGCAACCCAGGCCTCAACCTCACCAACGTCCTCAGGACCTTGCCGCCGGATGCTGATCTGGAAGCGCTCAAGACCCTTGTCGCACCCATTGTGGACAAGGTGAGTGGGATCAAGAGGGTTGAGGGTGATCGCGTAGATTAGGCCGCCCATTTTCTCCTTTTCTTGTCGCTGCTGGTCATGTTATAAGAACAATCTGTTAGAGCTGCGACAAGCTATCTTGTAATATAACTCTATTTTGGGTAGCGATTGCTATGTTATTTCCTTTACTTGATTCCTTCCTTTGTATGTTTTTGCCCTACGCTTTTAGGGAACTTGTCGGCGCGGGCACCTTAGCCGCGAGCGCTGAGTGCGGGACGTCAGCAGCCTGCTGGCGGTGCCGCCACCTACAAGAAACCTATTCGCAACTAGTCACAGCTCACTTAAGTTGTTGAGCGGACTCGAAACAAAGTAAGGGCGCAACTAGTTACGAGTTGGTTCCTCCGCGCACAGGTTTTCCATACAAAGCACGGTCGTTCGAGGAAGATAACTTAAAATTTTTAAAACTGATTGCTCAAACTTTCGCAACTTAGCTTTTCTGTCGTTTACTTCCCGGTAAGGCGAAACTTTCTTGAACGACGCCTGGTCCACACCATTATCTTCTCCTTCCCCCCGGCAAACTTGTGGGCGAGGGAACCTTCCTTTCTTTGAGAAAAAGAAAGAAGAGAAAATAAAGATATGGAGCCTTACGGCTCGTTATTGCTTACCGGGGGTAGGCGCTGCACAAAGTGTCAGATAACACATGCAAAAAATAGAAAGCATGAAATTGACCAGATGTGCGGAGCACATGAGCTTTACTTATGCACGGGGTCTGCGCCCGGCTTTGTACAAAGGATTACATGCAACATCGGCAAGACTTGTACAAAAGGTGGTTGCCGGAACAGGTTTCGGCAACCGCGCCTTACGGGTAAAACTTACGAAGATGCTCAATGTTCTAGGAGTTGCTCACCGGAGTGCCATCTTCGTTCTCAAGGCGGACAACGCCAGGCCTAGTGACTGGTTTCACCCGGTAAGGGCCTTCCCACTTTGGCGTCAACTTGTTGGAATTCTTGGCAGACTGAATGCGCCGAAGAACAAGGTCGCCTTCCTCGAGACTTCTGGCATTAACTTTGCGGCTATGGTAGCGGCACAAAGCTTGCTGGTATCAAGCAGCTCGTACAGCGGCCTGAAGACGGTCTTCCTCTAGGAGCAGCGCGTCATCTTGTCGCAGCTGCTCTTGCTCAAGCTCATCATAAGCGAGCACTCGAGGTGACCCGTATACGAGTTCCATGGGGAGAACTACCTCTGATCCATAGACTAGAGCGAAAGGTGTCTGGCCAGTGGCTCGATTTGGCGTCGTCCTGATCGACCAAAGAACCACCGGCAGCTCCTCAATCCAGTTCTTTCCGCACTTGCGCAGCCTGTCGAAAGTCCTGGTCTTGAGCCCGCGCAGCACTTCAGCATTTGCCCTCTCCGCTTGACCGTTGCGTCTTGGATGAGCAACAGAAGCGAAGCAGACCTTGGCGCCAAGATCTTGGACGTACTGCATGAAGGTGCGGCTCGTGAATTGCGTGCCGTTGTCGGTGATGATCCTATTAGGGATCCCAAAGCGGCAAACAATCGACCTGAAGAACTTGACTGCTGACTGTGCTGTCACCTTCCTCACTGCTTCCACTTCCGGCCACTTTGTGAACTTGTCGATTGCAACATACAAGTACTCAAAGCCCCCGATAGCTCGGGGAAAGGGGCCGAGGATGTCGAGCCCCCAGACCGAAAATGTCTAGGATAAAGGGACCGACTGGAGAGCTTGAGCTGGCTGGTGTATCTGCTTGGAATGGAACTGGCACGCTTCACACTTGGTTACTTGTGTAGTTGCATCCTGGAGGGCTGTCGGCCAAAAGAAACCTTGCCGGAATGCTTTGCCGGCAAGCGCTCTTGTGCCAATGTGGTGACCACATATGCCTCCATGTATCTCTGCCAACAGCTTTTGTCCGTCTTCCCGGTGAATACACTTCAATTTCACACCGTTGAGTCTTCTTCGGTACAGTGTGTTGTCAACAAACTGGTACATACTTGACTGCCGGGCTACTCTTTCCGCTTCTTCTTGCTCTTTGGGAAGTTCTCCTGTCTGAAGGAAACGGACAATCCGCTGTTCCCATGTTGGAGCTTGCGGCTCGACAACAAGGACTAAAGGCATATCTGCTGCTGCGGGAACATCCGCTTCTACGGCGAGAACCTGTGGCTCAGCCGGAGCTTGACGTTCCCCGGCAAGCTTCCCGGAGCAAAACTTGTCGGGAGCGTCTGCTTCAACGGTACAAACCCTAGGGCTTGCCGGAGCAGACTGCTCCTCAGCACCCTTGGTGTTGATCTTGGGGACCTTCTTGGCGGCGGCTTCGGGGAGCTCTGCCGGAAAATAGTCACCATAAATCAACTTCCTCTTCTTGTTCTGTCCAGTTGATGGCGTTACAGACGGTTGAGTTAGTTTGAGCACAAAGATCCCTGGTTCCACAGGTAACTTAAGTGCGGTGCACTTCGACAGGCCATCGGAACATTTCTGAGCTCTTGGAACATGTTCCATCTGTAGGCCTTCAAAGTGCTCTTCTAATTTTCTCACTTCATCAACATAAGCTTCCATCGACGGACTCTGATAATTCTTGTTCACTTGGCGGATGATAAGCTGCGAGTCACCCCTGACAATGATCTTCTTGATCCCAAGGTCTGCTGCGATCCTGAGACCGGCAAGCAAACCTTCATACTCTGTGGTATTGTTCGTTGCTTGCTCCTTGGGAAAGTGCATCTGGACTACGTACTTGAGGTGCTCTCCGGTGGGCGCAATAAGTAGCATGCCCGCACCGGCGCCTTGCAGCGAGAAGGCACCATCAAAGTACATCAGCCACTCTTTGCTTGCTTCCTTGAGGGGGATGCTCGTTTCTGGAATTTCTTCATCTGGTGTTGGCGTCCATTCTGCTATGAATTCTGCCAATGCTCTGCTTTGGATAGTTGAAGTGCTCTCTAACTTGAGGCCAAAGCTTGACAGTTCCAGTGCCCACTCGACAATCCTGCCTGTTGCTTCTGGATTCTGCAGTATCCTCTTCAGTGGAAAACGAGTGACAATTGTGATCTCATGTGCCTGGAAGTAATGGCGCAGCTTTCTCGAGGCCATGAGAAGGCCGAAAAGCAATTTCTCCACACCAGAATACCTTGACCTAGCCCCCTGCAGAAGGGAACTGACAAAGTAAACTGGGCGCTGCACCATTCTCTTCTGTATCTCCTCACGCGCCTGCGCAGATCCATCTTTGTCGGGACCAGAGCTTGTCGGTGAAGGCCCCTGCTTGTCACTGGATGCATCTGCTGTGGTTGCTGGCTCATCATCCGCCTCCCTCTCCGCTACTAACGCAGCACTAACCACTTGATTGGTTGCCGCTATATACAGCAGCAACTTCTCTTGCGGCTTAGGTGCAGCAAGTGTTGGAGTGGAGGACAGGTATCTCTTCAAGTCTTGCAGCGCAACCTCCGCTTCCGGAGTCCATTTCATTGGACCTGCCTTTTTCAATATTTTGAAAAATGGCAGGGCACGCTCAGCAGACCTAGAGATAAACCTGCTGAGAGCAGCCACGCAACCGGCAAGTCTTCGTACATCCTTGACGTGCTTTGGTGCTTCAATCTGCTCAATGGCCTTGATCTTGTCGGGATTGGCTTCAATTCCCCGCTGAGACACGAAGAACCCGAGAAGCTTGCCGGAGGGGACTCCAAACACACACTTCTCGGGGTTAAGCTTGTGGTTGATCTTGCGCAGATTTGCTAAGGTTTCGTCTAAATCCTGAATCAGAGTTGCCTTGTCCTTGCTCTTGACCATTATATCATCCATGTAGGCTTCCACATTTCTGTGCATTTGTGGCTCAAAAGCGTCATGGACTACCCTTGCAAATGTTGAACCAGCATTCCTTAAACCGAAAGGCATCCGTATGAAACAGTATGTGCCACATGGAGTGATGAATGCGGTCTTCTCCTCATCCTCTTCTGCCATAAAGATCTGATGGTATCCTGAATATGCGTCAAGAAATGAAAGCAAGTCACATCCAGCTATGGAGTCAACAATCTGGTCAATGCGCGGTAAGGGAAATGGGTCTTTGGGACAAGCTTTATTGACATCGGTAAAGTCGATACAAATCCTCCATTTCCCATTTGCCTTGCGCACGACCAAAGGATTGGCTAACCACGTAAGATGGAGCACTCCTCTGACAAGGCCTACTGCTTCCAATTTCTTGATTTCTTCTGCGATGAATTCTTGGCGCTCCACTGCTTGTTTCCTGACCTTCTGCTTGACGGGCCGCGCATGAGGACAGACGGCAAGATGGTGCTCGACTACTTTCCTAGGAACACCGGGGATGTCAGACGGTTGCCACGCAAACACGTCGACGTTCGCCCGCAGGAAAGCAACGAGCGCGCTTTCCTATTTAGGGTCGAGAGTGGCACTAATGGTGAAGGTACCACCAGTGCCGTCCTCCTTGGCGGACACCTTCTTGGTCTCTGGTGGAGCTGCCATTGTCTTCTTACGCTTGCCGGTGGAGCTCGATGGTGCGTCCTCGACGGTAGCGCAGCACTCCGAAGAGGTGCGCTTGCCGGAGTGGGCATCAGAACTCTTGCCGGACTTGGTCTTCTTCTTCCCCCCGGGAGCTTCAACGGCAAGTGACTTGCGATCTGTTGCGGCTGCTGCTTCCCGGTAGATCTTGTCGGCGCAGATAAGAGCATCCTTCTTGTCGCCAGGGACAGAGATGACACTTATCGGGCCTGGCATCTTCAGCATGTTGTATGCATAGTGAGAGGCTGCCATGAATTTGGCGAGTGTTGGACGGCCGAGTATCCCATTGTAAGGCAATGGAAAGTCAGCAACGTCAAAAGTGACCCTCTCAGTCCTGAAGTTCAACTCGCTGCCAATGTCACCGGCAACGTGATCTTTCCCTTCGGCTTGCTCCTTCCCGGATTGATTCCTTGGAATGTGCCGGTCTCTTCGAGCTCGCAGTCAGGGATCTGGAGTTTCTGGAGTACCGCGGAGGAGATCAGGTTCAAGCCGGCCCCGCCGTCAACTAGCATCTTAGTGACCTTGAGGTTGCGGATAGTTGGTGAAACCAACATCGGCAAGCACCCGACCGCAGTTATGCGATCAGGGTGGTCCTCAATATCAAAGATGATAGGCATGCTGGACCATTTCAGAGGCTTGCGTGACTCGACGGGTGGTTCTGCCGCATTGACTTCCCGCACCCACTGCTTGAGCTGGCGGTGTGAAGTATGCAGAGAAGCACTGCCATCAACGCACAGGACCTCTGTGCCTTTCTGGAACTCCTGCTCACCGGTCTCGTCATCATCCATATCTTCATCGTCGTCGTCATCTTCATCCTTGTCGCGACCGCGGGGAGGTCTGTCTCCTTGCCGCTGCTTGGCCTTGCCGCGGCGTCCTCCTCGGCCGGGGTGTTTCTTGCTGGATCCTCCAGCACCTTCTCGGGCCTTCTCCTTGTCGCGTCGCTCGTATTCAGCCTTGTGCTGCTCGACAAGCTGCTCGACCTTCTTGCAGCTCTGGAGGTCATGGCCCTTGGTGCGGTGGATCTTGCAGTACTGCTTGTTGGTGCCGTCCTGCTTGTCGGCGACCGCCACATCCTGGCAGTTGGTGCATGCGGCAATCTCCTTGCCGGAGCTACCAACTTTGGCTTTGTTGGCGCCACCTCCGTTGCCGGACTGCTCAACGACTAGCACATCTTTGCCTTTCTTCTTCCTGTTGTTCTGCCGCCGGTTTTTCTTTGCCGCGGCGGCATCCTCGCTGTCAGATCCTCCTGCTCCTGTATTCTCTCTGGGGAGTTTCCTCCCTTCCTCAGCACGTGCACACTTGTCGGCCAGGGCATATAGCTCACTGACGTCTTTGATCTTGCACATCGCCATCTCCTCCCGCATCCTGCGGTTTCGCACGTTCTGATGGAACGCGCTGATGACCGCGGCAGGGTGGACATCTGGGATGTTGTGCTGTACATGGCTGAATCTCTGAATGTACTTGCGCAGGGGCTCTCCTTCCTTCTGGGCGAGCAAATGAAGGTCTCTCTCTTGGCCATGAGGTTTGTGGCCGCCTGTAAAGGCGCCGACAAACTGATGGCATAGGTCTGCCCAGGAGGATATGGAGTTATCCGGCAAGTGCATGAGCCAGGACCTGACATTGGGCTTGAGCACCAGCGGGAAGTAGTTGGCAAGGATCTTGTCGTCCCGCCCCTGGGAGCTTGCACCGTGATGGTGTAGATGCTGAGGAACTCTGACGGATGCGACTTGCCGTCGTACTTCTCTGGTACGTCTGGCTTGAAATTCTTCGTGCTGGGCCACTGGACTTGCCGCAGCTCACGAGTGAACGCAGGGCAACCTACCGCGTATGGCAAGTCGCCTGGTTCCCCTGGCACATGCATGTCGACAGAGGGCCCAGCGCGCTGGTCCGATTGACGCCGCACTTCTCTTCGGTGCTCGATGCGAGTACGAGCGTCTTCTTGCTGTCGTTCGTGAAGAACTTGGCGCTGATCGCGAAGAGCTCGTGGATCTGATGATGCGGTGGAGTCGCTGTCGAGGTAGATCCGGCGAGTCGGCGATCTTGGCCTTCGGGGCGGAGAGTGCACTGTGGTTGCACCCCCACCGGTTTTGTTTCCATCGGCTCGTGCCTGGCAATCTTGCCGTGGCTGCGATGTACTCGGCTGTCGAGGGGTGTCGCCGTTGGCGAAGCCGATGAGACTCTGAATGGTGGCCCTCCATTCGTCGATCTTGTCTGCCATTGGAGGGTAATCCAGGAGAAGTTGAGGTCGCGCCAAAGCTTCTGCTGAAGTGGTGGGTGGCAGTGGTGAACGGTGCGAGGAGCGGGATATGCTCGGACTTCTAACTATGTTAGAAGGAGCAGTATCCCGTCCAGGCGACCGTGTCTCGCTCGTGCCAGCATGTCGGCGTGTGTGTTGGTCTTGAGCACCCCGAGATCCACCGGCTTGATCTTGGTCGAACGAACGTATGGTACCGCGAGTACCATGACGCTGTCGGTCCAGCGCCTCCTGAGATGGGCGCGGTGCATGTACGGACGCTGAGGTCTGCGCAGCCTTGTCCTTGGACCTGGCAGCACCATGAGCTCCCTCGTCGATGCCCGTTCTTCCGCCGGTGTCTACCCCACCACCCGTTTTCTCCGGTGGTGGTGGGATCGACGCGGACGGACCAGCTGCCTCCGAAGCCTTCTTCTTCGGTGGCATGTCAATGAAGAAGATGAAGATCTAGCTCGTGTGAACGCCGGATCAGGTTCACATAGCCTCGACGCCCCCTACCTGGCGCGCCAAAGATGTCGGGGGAAACTGATCCACGGACACCTATGGGACCGGCGGACCAAGCCCCTTTCGGTTCGGCGGGGGGCGGAGGTCGCGTGAAGAGAAGATTGAGGCAAAGCACATGAGCAGTTTACCTAGCTTCGGAGCTCTCCGGAGAGATAATACTCCTACTGCTGCATGTCTGAGTGTATTGAGTTCTTGCTCGGGAGCGCTGAATGCTACAGTACACACTAGCTGCTAACGAGACCAAGCGTGAGTGTTCTTCTGCCTTCGAACCCCCCTCTACATTGCGCATGGGCCTCCTTTTATATGCTCAAGGGGTCACTGACAGGTGGCAACGTAGACAAGGGTAAAAATGGAAAATAGTTGCGGTTGGTACAACTACCTGTACAGTGTACCATACCTAACCCTGACAGCAGGGGACAAAGGCATTAAATGCCCGTCTGCGTTGCCCAAATAGTGCAAAAAGGGACCGCCAGGGACGCCACCGCTTGCCACGATGGCAATCTTGTCAGCGCCACTAGCCACCGCGCACCGCTGGCTGCACAGCCTCTTGCCACGCGCGCTTGGAAAGGTCCCAAGGCGACACGTTGGTGGATGTGCTGGAGCGCGGGTACAGAGTGGTAGCTTGCCGCGGCAAGCGCCTTGCCGCAGTCGTTGTCTTGTCGCGTCCGGAAGCTTGTCGCTAACCGGGCCTTGCCGGGACGCGTGGCGCGTCGCGGCAAGTTCCTTGAGATGCCTCGGTTGGCCTTCCCGGCAAGCTCCTCTTGTCGGGGCCTTGTCTCCTTGGCTTGAATACTTTGTTCTTGAATGGCTCCAAAGGAACCACGGAGGACCTTGGCGGTCACCCGGCAAGCCTTGCCGCGGGGTGCTGCGACTGCCCGTGCACAAGTTCGGGATACTAGGGTACCCCTACTCTAGTACATCGACATATACCTGTCGGTATTTGTGAGGATGTGCCTATTGTGGTTGCAAATGTCACTATCTTAGCGGACTTTGTTATTCTTGATATTCCCGAGGACGATAGTATGTCGATTATCCTTGGTAGACCTTTTTTGAATACTACAGGGGCTATTATTGATTGCAACAAAGGCAATGTCACTTTTCATGTTAATGGTAATGAGCATACGGTACAATTTCCGAGGAAACAATCTCAAGTTCATAGCATCAATTCTATTAGAAAAGTTCCAACTATTATTATTGGAGGTTTTAAATTTCCTCTCCCTACTGTCAAGAAAAAGTATGATATTCTTATTGTTGGGGATTTTCATATCCCCGTTGAGGTAACTTAGTGTTATTCAAAATTTCTCCGGTTCCGTGTTATTCGGAATGAGTTTATTAACAAGACTTGATCAACCTTGTTAGTGGATTCATTTTGATGATCATGAGTTGGATGAAACTAGAAGGCACAACTTTCTGTAGCCTTTTTTTACTTTATGTTATTTAGAATAAGTAAAGCAAAAATAGTATTATCCATCTTTTTTTGAATTATCCATGCATTAAAAAAATACCCCAAAAATAAAAGTGCTCCAAATGCCCTGCAAATTTGGTATGATTTTTAGGAATATTTGAGGATTTGAGGCACTGAAAACACTGCAGGAGGGGCAAGCACCAGGCCACGAGAGTGGAGGGCTCGCCCCCTTATAGGGCGCGCCCCCCTATCACGTGGGCCCCTGGTGGCCCCTCCACTTATGCCAGCACCCACACACTTCATCTTCTACCCAAAAAAATCCCCATCCATCTCAAGCACGAGTTCTAGCTCATTTTGCTGCGATTTTCGATCTCCTTGCTCAAACTCCATTCACAAAACTGCTTTGGGAGATTGTTGCTTGGTATGTGACTCCTCCATTGGTCCAATTAGTTTTTGTTCTAGTCCTCATTGCAAATTTTTGCTGCATAGGTGACTGTCGGTGTCAAAACCGGCGGATCTCGGGTAGGGGGTCCCGAACTGTGCGTCTAGGCGGATGGTAACAGGAGACAAGGGACGCGATGTTTTTACCCAGGTTCGGGCCCTCTCGATGGAGGTAAGACCCTACTCCTGCTTGATTGATATTGATGATATGGGTAGTACAAGAGTGGATCTACCACGAGATCGAGGAGGCTAAACCCTAGAAGCTAGCCTATGGTATGATTGTTGTAATGGTTGTGTGTCCTACGGACTAAAACCCTCCGGTTTATATAGACACCGGAGAGGGCTAGGGTTACACAGAGTCGGTTACAATGGTAGGAGATCTACATATCCGTATCGCCAAGCTTGCCTTCCACGCCAAGGAAAGTCCCATCCGGACACGGGACAAAGTCTTCAATCTTGTATCTTCATAGTCTTGGAGTCCGGCCGATGATGATAGTCCGGCTATCCGGACACCCCCTAGTCCAGGACTCCCTCAGTAGCCCCTGAACCAGGCTTCAATGACGATGAGTCCGGCGCGCATATTGTCCGGCATTGCAAGGAGGGTTCCTCCTCTGAATAATTCATAGAATATTGTGAACACCAGGATAGTGTCCGGCTCTGCAAAATAAATTCCACATTCCACCATAGAGAGAATAATATGTACACAAGTTTAATTTGCTGACGTATTTCGGGCATGACGTCATCCCACGACCAAGCCTTTACGTTTTTTATTATACCACCTCAACGCGTTTAGCGAAGCGGTTTCCTTGGCACGTCTTGTCGAAGCAGAGATCGTGTTCCCCTTATTCTGGGATTCTCATCAATACGGACGTGGGTAATCCAACCGCGCCATTGATGGTGGTGCTTGGGAGATAAGCGAGTTTTACCAGGCCGGTGGGGACGCATAGTCTTCGTCTGCCCATATATAAGGGGATAAGGATCCACCTTTTTACCTACGCCTTCTTCCTCCTTTGCTTATCCATCTCCGCGCACTCGAGCTCCAGCGCCCAAGTACGCACATCTCACCTCGACCTTCTCCAGCCTGTCCGGAGCGGGAGGCAAGTGGATGGTCTTCTCCGTTACGGAGGAGCACGTCGAGAAGTTGCGCGGCGCTAGATACCTGTCCAGCGACATCGCGCACCGGCTGCGCGACAAGGGGCAGCTCATCCCCACCCCCAGGCCCCATGAGAGGGTCGTATTCCTTCCCCACTTCCTCCGCGGACTGGGCTTCCCACTTCATCCCTTCGTCCGGGGGCTCATGTACTACTACGACCTGGATTTCCACGATCTGGCACCAAACTTCATCCTCAACATCTCGGCGTTTATCGTCATGTGCGAGGCCTTCCTCTGCATCCAGCCCCACTTTGGCTTGCGGCTCAAGACCTTCAATGTCAAGCCGAAGGTTGTGAAGGGCGTCCAAGCGGAGTGCGGAGGCGCCATGGTGGGCAAGATGCCCAACGTCCTCTGGCTTGAGGGCGCCTTTGTGGAAACCATCAAAGGGTGGCAATAGGGGTGGTTCTATATCACCGAGCCGCGGGACCCTAAATGGGCGGCGGCCCTCGAGTTCAGATCTGGTGCCCCTATGCAGCTCACCTCCTGGAAAGAGAAGGGCTTGCTAAAGGGCAGTTCGGAGGAGCTAACCGGACTCCAGTCCTGTCTCCAGACCTTGGTGAACAAGAAGCTCAAGCTTGTCAACGTGATCCAGGTCATGCTCGTCCGCCGGATTCTCCCCTGCCAACAACGGGCCTTCAATTTGTGAGAATTTGATCCGGCACAGCACCGGACCCTTAGCGGGCTCTTCGACACAACGTACGAAGCTGCCTGGAGGGTGCTGTTCAAGGGGGGAGAAGCCCCCGCATCCGCGACCAAAGATCGCAGATTCAACACGAAACGCCCGGCCGGTGCGGTAAGTTTATCCTTTATGGGACACGTATTTCTTTCATAGTTTGACTCTATGTGGGCTCTAAAATTCCCCATGCCTTTGACAGGACTGGCAGAGGACGTCCGGACAGGTTAACTGTCCGGCTCCCCTCCCTGAAGAACCAGCGGATGCCCGTTTAACGGGGCTGCTAGTCCCGGCACTTTATGTGGTGCCGGAGAAGAAGGCCAAGAAGAAGGCCACGGGAACCCGAAGGAGTTCCCGGCGCTAGGTGGTATCGGACTCATCCTCCGATGACTCCGAGGCGGACTCCTCCCCCGAAGGTGAGGAGGAGAAAGAAGACTCTCCCTAGGAGGGGGGAGAGAGGAAGAGGAAGGCTTCCCCAACGGGGGAGGCCGAAGGGTCCAAGAGGGGAAGGACCCTTCCTCTGGACAGCTGCGCCAACGCCAACGATGGCGACGAGGAATGGCCCTCAAGGGCCAAGCCCCTGGCAAGATCGTAAGTGTTCGGATTCCTGAGTGATTTGTAATTTTTCTTTTGTGCCTCGTAGTGTCCTTCTAATGCCGCATACTACCTGTAGTCCGGCCGAGGAGGATCTTCCTGCTTCATCCAGCGGGTCCTTGGCTCCGTCGGATGTAGATTCCAGTCCGACCGCCTCCACCCCTCGCGATGCTGAGGACGCCGAGGTGGTATCCTAGGAGGGGACCCGCCAGGAGGGGGAGGCGCCGGAGGTGCCACAAGGCAACCTCCCGGACTTCGTGCTAGACTCCGTGCCGGAACCCGCAGTGGTTACGGAGTCCGGCAGGCGGCCCCTTCGTAAGAAGGGCAAGACCGTGACACCGGCAGCCTCCGTCCAACCGGAGGTGCTGGACAACTTGTTGGAGGCGCTCAACGGCGCTTCCATCAAGGAAGAACACCGCACTATCATGAGTGCGGTGATTCAGAAGGTTCAGCTCGCCAAGAGCGGGCTGACCGAAGCCTGCAGTAGCCTTCTAACAGGCTTTGAGGTAAGAAGTTTAAAATATGTAATGTGATACCGCATAGACAGTAGCCCCTGATGCTCGGTTCGGTGTTCGGAAAGAAAAACCGGACTGAGGATCTAAAAAAGATATACGCAGGAGTGCTAAAAAATATGTCAATATGGGTTTGCAGGCTGCGCTGCTGACCTCTGCCGCACTGACTGCAGAGGTCGGTGCTTTGAAGCAAGACCTCGAGCGGTCCGAGCAGGAGCTCGGCCTTGCCAAGAAGCAGCTCGAGGACAAAGAAGGTGAGTAACACCACTTTGAAATTTGTACCTTACAGAAAAGGATTTTGGTTGCAATGGAAATTACAAGGATAACGTGGGTACTGCAGGGGCCACGAACGAGGTGGCGACCCTGAAGGAGGCCGTGTCCGCGGCCGAACGCAATGCGGCCGCGGAACGAGCGGAGCGAGAGAAGCAGGAGGCACGGGTGGCGGAGGTACGGCAAGAGCTCCAGGCTCTGATGGAAAAGCATGAGAGTTTGGAGCGCGACCCGAAGACTCGAGAGTCCGAGCTTGCCTCGGCTCTTGAAAGTGCCAAAGCCGCTAAGGCCGAGGCCCATAAGGCCCTCCAGGAGATTGAGGCGGTGAAGAAAATAGCGGCGGTTAAGGCATTTTTCATGCAAAGCAAGCATGTGAATGTAAATTACCTGTTACTTACCCGAATTCGGAGTTCTCCAGGGGCGTTTGGAGATCTGCCTCGCAGCTTATCCGATGCCGCCGCATTCTACCGGGCCGAGGAGAGGGGCTCAACGGAGAAGGTCTTCTGGTCTCAGTACGCTGAGGCCGGACATCCGGTGCCCCCTAGCGACCAGCTGAAGTAGCTGGTCGAGCTCCACAAGGTAGCCGAGCAGGCCATGATGGGCCTCATGGTCCAGCTGTGGCCTGGAGAGGCCATGCCTGGGAGCTACTTTGGCCTCGTGCGGCGGCTGGTGGATGCTTTCCCCTGGGTGGAGGTCATCAAGCGCTCCGCCTGCATTGAAGGTGCCCGTCGGGCCCTTGCCCGTGCAAAGGTGCACTGGGGCAGGCTGGATGCTGAGAGGCTTCTGAGGGACGTGCCGCCGGCGGGCAAAGAGTATCGTACGCCCGAAATGTACTATAAGACTATCCTGAAGGGTGCCCGCAAGATTGCGGATGTGTGCCCCAGAGATGTAATTATTGAGTAAACTCGCAATGTGTTATCCTGTGCGCTGAAAACTTTGTTCATATGCGCTAAGCAACGCTTATTGATTTAAAATATTACCTTCTGTGCGGCTGTTTATAAAATCTGAGAGATGGCAAGTCGTCGGCTTCAGCCCCCATGCCACGGGTGCTGGGGTGTTCGGGATAAACTTGAGCACTCTTGTTCCCATTTTTGGGTCCATCTAGGGAGGCGCTCAACGCAACGAACAAGGCAAACGGACTTATAATGCTTGAACACTCTCACGTAGCCATAGAATTCTATAATTTTAAATTTCGGCGAAGCCCCTAGTATTCGTAAGACCGAGTTCGGGGCGCTATCCACGCCTGGGCCGGACACAGCCGGTTCCTCGCTCGAAGCGGCATAAGTCTTTAGGGACTCGAAAAGACCTCTCGAACAGCGACCAGTCTCTCGCCTTATCATGACAGTTAGTTTTAGCTTTCTCCACTGAGGCGCTCGCCCAACTCAACCGGGGCACAATCGCAGTGGTTCTCCCAGTGCTACCTTAGCCGACAGAACGAAATATAAGGTACCAAAACATGGGAGCCGGGAAAACCCAACTATTTACCCAAGACATGATTCGGAGCCGATGCATATAATGCTATAAGTTCGGGGTGCCACACTTGTGAAAGTGTTCGGACTTATCACACCATAATGCGGGGAACACAAGCCCCTGGTGTATTCTGCCGTACCAAAATGTACGGGTGCAAGATGTCATTAATGAACATATATGTAAAAAAAGGAATGCAATTATAGGCAAAAAGTGCTGCATCGTTTATTCAAGGAATTCTGCTATGAGTGCAGGATGATACAAATAGTGGGGTAAGCAAGGGATTGGACTAATTAAACATGTCCCCCTCCAGGGGTGGGGCTGCGGACTGGTGTATTTAACAAATTTAATGCTCATAATGGAGACCACCTGAGTGTTCGTCGTAGCCTTTGTCCCTCCTTGGCTGTTGCATCGTGAGTTCGGCAGATCTACTATCGGACAGGGCCTCTGGTGAACGGAGTCCTGTGGAAAAATAAAAAAAAAGGAAGAAAAAAGAGCGACACACTTGGGAGCCCCTGGTGTGGTTAAGCCGCACTCTGGGCCTGTCGTGGTCGTGCCCCTCCCCCTATGCCCACGGTATCTCCAGAGCGTAGTGATGTACGCGAAGAGCTGGTCTTGGAATCATGCGAGGGCTGGGGTTGGGGCCACATTGCTACGCGTGCTCGGAACGGGCCAGGTGGTCTTGATTGATGTTACTCCGGGCGCGTTTGGCCATGTCCGGTCGTTTAACGGCCGTACTCGAAAATTGCTTTAAAAGGCTGCTCTGTACTTCTGCCGCGAGAGCCGCTGTGTGTTCCTTCGTTCGGAGGGAGCGTTCAGTATTTCCATTGACCGTGATGACTCCACGAGGGCCTGGCATCTTGAGCTTAAGGTGTGCATAATGCGGTATCGCGTTGAATTTTGCAAACGCGGTTCGTCCGAGCAGAGCGTGATAGCCGCTGCGGAACGGGACTATATCGAAGATTAACTCCTCGCTTCGGAAATTATCCGGGGATCCGAAGACCACTTCCAGTGTGAATGAGCCTGTACAATTGGCCTCAACACCTGATATGACGCCTTTGAAGGTCGTCTTTGTAGGTTTAATCCTTGAGGGGTCTATGCCCATCTTGCACACTGTATCCTGATAAAGCAGTTTCAGACTGCTGCCGCCGTCCATCAGGACTCTAGTGAGGTGAAATCCATCGACGATTGGGTCTAAAACCAATGCGGCGAATCCACCATGATGGATACTGGTAGGGTGGTCCCTTCGATCGAAAGTGATCGGGCAAGAGGACCATGGATTGAACTTTGGGGCGACTGGCTCCATCGCATATACGTCCCTAAGTGCACGCTTCCGTTCCCTCTTGGGTATATGGGTTGCGTATATCATGATTACCGTTCGCACTTGTGGGGGGAAACCCTTCTTTCCTCTACTGTTCGGCGGTCGGGTCTCTTCCTCGTAGTCGCTGTGCAGCCCCTTGTCATTGTTTTCGGCAATTAACTTGCCTGCCTGCTTGAATACCCAACAATCTCTGTTGGTGTGATTAGCTGGCTTGTCGAGGGTGCCATGTATCTGGCAATAGCGGTCGAGTATTCGGTCTAAATTGGACGGACCCGGAGTAGTTCTTTTGAATGGCTTCTTCCGCTGACCGGGTTTAGAGACTCTGAATCCGGCGTTGATGTCGTATCCTCATTGTTATTGCCGTTAACACGGCGTTTGTTTTTGTTTCGACGCGACCTGCCGTTGTGGTCCTTAGTATCCGGACTGCCAGCATTTTTGCTGAGGTTGTTGCTGCGAGCTAGCCAGTTGTCCTCTCCCGCACAGAAGCGGGTCATGAGTGATGTGAGGGCGGCCATGGATTTCGGCTTTTCCTGTCCTAGGTGCCGGGCCAACCACTCGTCGCGGATGTTATGTTTGAAGGCTGCGAGGGCCTCTGCATCCGGACAGTCGATGATTTGATTTTTCTTTGTTAAGAACCATGTCCAGAACTGTCTGGCCGATTCGTCTGGCTGCTGAATTATGTGGCTTAGGTCATCGGCGTCTGGTGGTCGCACATATGTGCCCTGGAAGTTGTCGAGGAATGCGGCTTCCAGGTCCTCCCAACACCCAATTGACTCTGCGGGCAAGTTGTTATGCCAATGCCGAGCTGGTCCTTTGAGCTTGAGTGGGAGATACTTGATGGCATGGAGATCGTCGCCGCGGGCCATATGGATATGAAGGAGATAATCTTCGATCCAAACCGCGGGGTCTGTTGTGCCATCGTAGGATTCAATGTTCACGGGTTTAAACCCTTCAGGGATTTTATGGTCCATTACTTCGTCAATGAAGCATAGTGGGTGCGCGGCGCCTCTATATTGAGCAATATCATGACGTAGCTCAAGAGAGCGTAGTCTGCTGTGTTCGGACCGGCCGGGGTTGCTGTATTCGGCGCGACGGTAGTCGTCGTGGGTCGTGGGACGCCCACGTGATCCGTAGATAGATTTGGATTGTCTTGCCTTGTCCTCCAATATATCCTGCAAGTCCGGCGCATTCCCTCGTGGCTTCGTACTTTTCGAGCGGTGCCGGGGTACGGTCCTGATGGAGGGCCTAGATGCCTCTCTGTCGCGACCACGGGGTGGTCGGTCTGCCGTACTATGCGCTGGTCAAGAAGGTTTATATGCCTCCTCTAGTCGGGGGAGCAACTTGCGTTTTGAGTAGCTCTTGGAGGGGCGATCGAGTTCATACTCTTCGGCCGCGAGGACCTCGGTCCATCTGTCGGCCAGCAGGTCTTGATCAGCTTGAAGCTGTTGCTGCTTTTTCTTTAGGCTATTTGCCGTGGCAATTAGCCTGGGTTTAAAACACTCTTGTTCGACGGGATCCTCTGGCACGACGAATTCGTCGTCGTTGAGGCTTGCCTCGTCTCCGGAGGGAGGCATGTAATTGTCATCCTCCTCGTCTGCCGCTCTCTCTCGACGGCTGGCTTCCCCGTCCTCCTTTGCTGAATCTTGCTGGAGGGGGTTGTGTTCGACACTCTCTGGGTGTTATTATCTCCGGTGCCGGAATCTCCATTCTTGCTGTGGCGGGATTTAGAGCGGCGCCGCTGACGTCGGCGCTTGGGCTGTTTCTTAGAGGAATCTGCCTCCGCTGCTTCTTCGCCGCCCCCATCCTTTGGGGTGTCCACCATGTATATGTCGTATGACGAGGTGGTCTTCCAGTGCCCTGTAGGCGCTGGTTCTTGGTCGTCTCCGGCATCGTCGTCCATACCGTCGATGTCTTCGGAGTCGTAGTCTAGCATGTCGGTTAGATCGTCGACAGTGGCTACAAAGTGGGTGGTGGGTGGGCTTTGAATCTCTTCGTCATCCGCATCCCAACCATCCTGACCGTAGTCCGGCCAGGGCTCTCCTGATAACGAGAGATGCTTTAGCGAATTTAGGATGTCGCCAAAGGGTGAGTGCTGAAAGATGTCCGCGGCGGTGAACTCCATGATCGGCGCCCAATCGGATTCGATTGGCACGGGTGCAGGAGGTTCGGAGTCCGGCAAGGAGTCCGGCGCCTCGGAGTCACGAGCTTTATAAGGGACAAGGTCAGTGTTCGGCTCTATCGCCGTAGAAGTCGCAGCCCTCGAGGCGGTGTCCAGCCACCTATCCTTGATCTGCGCGGTCGGCTCCGAACTATAGGTCGGGGCGGACTCGTGTGCGGCCTACAAGGCACTGTCCGGCGGTAGAGCTAGATCGTGCCCATCGTGACAGTGCGGCACGCTCGGCTGTGGCTCGAATCCGTCGAAGATCAAGTCCCCATGGATATCGGCCGTGAAGTTTAGGCTTCCAAACCTGACCTGATGGCCAGGGGCATAGCTTTCGATCTGCTCCAGATGGCCAAGTGAATTGGCCCGCAGTGCAAAGCCGCCGATCACGAAGATCTGTCCGGGGAGGAAAGTCTCACCCTGGACGGCATTGTTGTTGATTGAAGAAGCCATCAAGCCTATCGGTGATGTCACAGAGGAACTCTCAATGAAAGCACCAATGTTGGTGTCAAAACCGGCGGATCTCGGGTAGGGGGTCCCGAACTATGCGTCTAGGCGGATGGTAACAGGAGACAAGGGAGGCGATGTTTTTACCCAGGTTCGGGCCCTCTCGATGGAGGTAAAACCCTACTCCTGCTTGATTGATATTGATGATATGGGTAGTACAAGAGTGGATCTACCACAAGATCAAGGAGGCTAAACCCTAGAAGCTAGCCTATGGTATGATTGTTGTAATGGTTGTGTGTCCTACGGACTAAAACCCTCTGGTTTATATGGACATCGGAGAGGGCTAGGGTTACACAGAGTCGGTTACAATGGTAGGTGATCTACATATCCGTATCGCCAAGCTTGCCTTCCACGCCAAGGAAAGTCCCATCCGGACACGGGACGAAGTCTTCAATCTTGTATCTTCATAGTCTTGGAGTCTGGCCGATGATGATAGTCCGGCTATCCGGACATCCCCTAGTCCAGGACTCCCTCAGTGACCATGTTCTTGAGCTTGCATGTTAAATTTATGAGGTCCCAAGCAATTCTAATGCATGATATAGGCTCTAGGCACTTGTAGGAGTAGTTACTACCAATCTTGTTCAGTTTTATTCACTTTTATTTTGAAGTTACTAAAATTTCAGAAATTTTCAGAAAAATAATTATGCTTAGAAGAATGTACCAAGGTGGTTCCTCGGCAACGAAAGGGCCAAAGATTGCTATACGTGAGCAAGATGTTGAATTGCCGAGGGACACGGATGTACGAGCTTGTGAGTGGCCATCCGATGATTTTATGGTCAAAGCAGGCTTCAAGGAGGAAACGCGTATGTGCGTAGTGCCGAGCTGGATGACTTTTTACAAGATAAGTGTCCGCAGTACTATCAATTGACTGATTCTTTTGTGCGGAGGTTCAAATATAATTGTGCGCGTAATTCTCCTAGTGTCATATTTGATATTTATGATAGATCTCATACCATGGATTTAGAGTATTTCACAACTGCTTGCAAACTCCCACAATGGGGTAATATTAATGATCCTCACAAATCTGAATTTAGAGATTTTCTTGCTAGTATTACTGTGGGAGAATCTAGGGACATAACACAAGCTACCATAGGGAGCATTCATTTTCCTGCTATACATTATTTTGCTCTCTTCATTGGTAGATGCTTTAACGGTAAAGACGAAGCATGTCACATGTGTGTTCCTGATGTGTGTGTCCTCAAGAGTGCTGTGTTATGTTATAAAGGTTATAACTTGGGGGCAATAGTTGCACGTAGGTTGCAGAGTAATAGTAGAAAGGGAAATTTATTTGGAGGAATTTATGCAACCCATGTGGCTAATTATCTTGGTATAGCCCCACGAGAGGGAGATATGATAATACCTCCTGTTTATTTGGACTCTAAAGCTATGGTCCATCATCAATTTCTTGGGAGGAATGAACAATTCCTCCAATATCTACTAATCTATGACAGACGCAACGTCGTCCATGTTACTCTTCCTGCTCCCTACCTTTTTGATTATCAGGCAAAAGAAAGATATGTTGTCACCAGGGAGGAAGCAACTGAACACGAGAGGAGAGCGGAGGCAGCTCGCCGACACGCTGCAGCTCAGGAGGCGGTTGCCGCTGCATCTCAGTACGACCCCGGTTTCACTTATGGATATCAGCCAGGCGGTCCTTGGTACTAGACCAACTTAGGCCAAAAGCCTAAGCTTGGGGGAGTACGTATTTCTCACCGACTTTACATTCATGTTCACACACTAGTCATCGGTGCTCATACTCTTTCATTGTATTATCCATGCTAGTTTAAATTTCTTTTTCTAGTTTTCTTCTTGTGTGTTTGATAAACCTTAAGAAAAACCAAAAAAATTAGTTAGTTAATTTCCATGCTTGTAGTAGAAATTAAAATGAAAACCCAAAAAGATTTCTAGTTCCTCTTATTACTTGTTGGGAGCTTTCCCGTGTAAATAGTTTTATTTTCTTTTCTTTCCTTTGGGGGTGGAGAAGACCATATTGAAAATGTTTAGTGTCTCTCATATGCATGATTGTTTATTTAACTTAGAGCCCATATTACTTGTCTTCTCTCTTGAGTTGAATGCTTGCAGATTCCAGCTTAGTCCAATGCACGTGCACTCTTATTATTATACACATCGTTCGGTCGTGCAAGTGAAAGGCAATAATGACGAGATATGATGGACTTATTGAGATGAGAAAAGCTGGTATGAACTCGACCTCTCTTGTTTTTGTAAATATGATGAGTTCATCGTTTCTGAGTCAGCTATTATGAAGTAAACATATTTGTAGTGACATTTAGAGATTATAGTTGCTTGTGCCATGCTTGATTAGCTATGAGTTATAATGGTTTACATTGCGTGCCAACATGCTATTAGAATGATTATGATGTGGTATGATGGGATGGTATCCTCCTCTGAATAAATTGAGTGACTCGACTTGGCACATGTTCACACATGTAGTTGAATCAAATCAACATAGCCTTCATGATATTTATGTTCATGGTGGATTATATCCTACTAATGCTTGTACTCGGTGTGAATTAATTTAATGCATGTTTATGACTGTTGTCGCTCTCTCAGTTGGTCGCTCCCCAGTCTCTTGCTAGACTTCACCTGTACTAAGCGGGAATACTGCTTGTCCATCCAAACTCCTTAAACCCCAAAGTTATTCCATATGAGTCCACTATACCTTCCTATATGCGGTATTTACCTGCCATTCCAAGTAAATTTGTATGTGCAAAACTCCAAACCTTCAAATGAAATTCTGTTTTGTATGCTCGAGCAGCTCATGTTACAACTAGGGCTGCCTATATCTTCCATGCTAGGTGGGTTATTCTCAAGAGGAGTGGACTCCGCTCCTCATTCACGAGAATGGGCCAGTAACCGGGATGCCCAGTCCCATGATCCAAAAAGATCAAAGCAAATCAAAATAATTAAACAAAACTCCCCCAGGGCTGTTGTTAGTTGGAGGCACTCGTTGTTTCAAGCAAGCCACGTATTGATGCTTGTTGGTGATTGGGGGAGTATAAACCTTTACCATTTTGTTTGGGAACTTCCTATAATGCATGTAGTTTGGAAGATAAAGCCATCTCATAGTTGTTGCGTTGATAGCAAAACTATGCCGCTTATTCAATCTCTATTTTAAAATCGAGCTCTGGCACCTCTACAAATCCCTGCTTCCCTCCACGAAGGGCCTATCTATTTACTCTTATGTTGAGTCATCACCCTTCATATAAAACGCACCCGCTGGAGAGCACACTGTCATTTCCATTAATTACTACTAGTTTATATTGGGCATGACTTGATTGGATCTCTTTTACCATGAATTACAATGTTTAGTCAGTGCTTGATCTTTAAAGGTGCAATGCATTTATGTTTTGCGGTCTCAGAAAGGGCTAGCGAGATACCATCTTGTTATATCATGTTATGATTATTTTGAGAAAGTGTTGTCATCCGAGTTTTATTATTATGGCTCGCTAGCTGATTATGCTTTTGATATGAGTAATTGTGAGACCTAAGGGTTATTGTGAGTATGGTTAGTTCATAATATTTGCTGAAACTTGAATGCTGGCTTTTCATGTTTACAACAACAAGAGCAAACAGAGTTTGTAAAAGTTTTTTCTTTATCACTTTCAGCTTATCAACTGAATTGCTTGAGGACAAGCAAAGGTTTAAGCATGCGGGAGTTGATATGTCTCCAACGTATCTACTTTTCCAAACACTTTTGCCCTTGTTTTGGACTCTAACTTGCATGATTTGAATGAAACTAACTCGGACTGACGCTGTTTTCAGCAGAACTGCCATGATGTTGTTTTATGTGTAGAAAAGAAAAGTTCTCGGAATGTCCTGAAAATCCACGGAGGCACTTTTTGGAATTAATAAGAATTTATGGGTGAAATAAATACACGAGGGGGCCCACCTATAGGGCGCGCCCCCCTATCTCGTGGCCCCCCTGGACCTCCACCGACCTCAACTCCAACTCCATATATTCACGTTCGGGGAGAAAAAAATCAGAGAGAAAGTTTCATCGCGTTTTACGACACGGAGCCGCCGCCAAGCCCTAATATCTCTCGGGAGGTCTGATCAGGAATCCGTTCGGGGCTCCGGAGAGGGGGATTCGTCGCCGTCATCATCATCAACCATCCTCCATCACCAATTTCATGATGCTCACCGCAGTGCGTGAGTAATTCCATCATAGGCTTACTGGACGGTGATGGGTTGGATGAGATTTACCATGTAATCAAGTTAGTTTTGTTAGGGTTTGATCCCTAGTATCGACTATGTTTTGAGATTGATGTTGCTATGACTTTGCTATGCTTAATGCTTGTCACTAGGGCCCGAGTGCCATGATTTCAGATTTGAACCTATTATGTTTTCATGAATATATGTGTGTTCTTGATCCTATCTTGCAAGTCTATAGTCAAATATTATGTGTTATGATCCGATAACCCCGAAGAGACAATAATCGGGATACTTCTCGGTGATGACCGTAGTTTGAGAAGTTCATGTATTCACTATGTGCTAATGCTTTGTTCTGGTACTCTATTAAAAGGAGGCCTTAATATCCCTTAGTTTCCGGTAGGACCCTGCTGCCACGGGAGGGTAGGACAAAAGATGTCATGCAAGTTCTTTTCCATAAGCACGTATGACTATTTACGGAATACATGCCTACATTACATTGATGAACTGGAGCTAGTTCTATGTCACCCTATGTTATAGCTATTACATGAGGAATCACATCCGGCATAATTATCCATCACTGATCCATTGCCTACGAGCTTTTCACATATTGTTCTTCACTTATTTACTTTTCCGTTGCTACTGTTACAATTACTACAAAACCCCAAAAACTATTATCTTTACTTTAGCCATTGTTACCTTTATTATCATATTACTTTGCTACTAAATACTTTGCTGCAGATACTAAGTTATCCAGGTGTGGTTGAATTGACAACTCAACTGCTAATACTCAAGAATATTCTTTGGCTTCCCTTGTGTCGAATCAATAAATTTGGATTGAATAGTTTACCCTCGAAAGCTATTACGATCCCCTATACTTGTGGGTTATCACTGATATTAATGGCATCTGACTTAGCAATAAGTCTAGTTTTGCATCCATCTCATCTTGCTTCTTCCTGTTCTCCTCGTCTCGCTTCCTGTACTCCTCATCTTGCATGGCCCTTTCTTCTTCAGATTCCTTCAACTTCTTGGTCAAGGTGTCAACACGCGCCCGAAGCTCAACATTCATCTTCTGCGCTGCCAATTCTACTTCACGATTGATAGCACTGGATCTCGCATGGACGTGCTGGATCCTCACATGCTGAAGAAACCTCGGCTTCTTAGTGTGCTTAGCAAGCACTTCAGCTACAACTTCGGTTGCCGTCTCAGTTGTAGAGCTAGATTCCTGACCATCTTCTGTAGGATTAGGAACCTTCTTTTCCATCTCGGTCTAGCAATGCAAGCAACAAACATGGTTATGAGACAGCTTAAGCACAAGTAGAGATGACATCATCAGCAAGTTAACATGCATGAGGAAAGCTAGCATGCATCCTTATCTTGTGAGAACAGAGTCAGATTAAAATTTTTTCTGTGCGGAGCTGAGTCGAATTATTCATCAACAACAAAGTGGCCAGAAGAAACAGGATAAATTATATCAATTAAGTACAAGCAACTAATGTTTAAATCTAATTATTTCATATATACTACAAGATAGAGACTGAGGATGGCCAAAACTGCAATATAGGACAATCCATTACTAGTCAGGTGAATACGTTAACATTTCCAATTAACATACACTGGCATTTTCTTATTACTTTTCAATCTATAAGAGGGACTGAAACAATATTAATTCTAGTTGTGCAAAAGTTAAAACTTTGATGGTTGATAGTCTTCGAAAGCTGACTTACAATTGCATCCAGCACAACATTGCTGTAATATTTCTTTTTCTTGCTATAGTGGCACTCCTTGAACAAATCCATTACAGTTGGTTCTTTATCCTTGTATTTGTCTCCCTGAAAACAACAGATATGAAGGCAAAGGAGCATCATATACCTACACTACATGGAAGCAATCCAAAAACACCTTTTAACAGTGCACACATACATCTTGCACATCCACAACCACATGTTTGACTTACCAGATTTCCATAGTGCACAGGGTAGCTGCGCGCTCCAGTAGTTTGGTGGAACTTAACTTGAGCTCGATTAGCTCCCCTACATCAAGAGACCAAATATATGTAAGACACAGTCTCTAGATTAGCATGTAGAAGGCGAGATCAGTCTGCAGGAAGAGACATACCATCTTTTTGGGATCCTTCCAGCTTTCCACCAGCTCGTTCCACTGGTCATCAGTCATCGAGGGGACCGGAGAAGTTCTCCTCACCAAATGGGGAGCGTGAGGATCAAAATACTCTTTTTTGAGCCTATATCATTGTTGGTGAGTCGCGCGTTTCAGCATTTCTGTGCAAGCCTTCCTAACTGGCACCGCCTCTAGGTCCATCTGAAACTTGTTCTAGTAAGATAAAAAAACATGGGTAAGTATCATCATGGCACATAGACAAAATAGCAGAAGATTGACAGGTTCCTAGCAATGTGAGGGAGAAAGGCCAGGATTATGTACTTACACCAACTTTGCCTACAAAGTTCCTGAAGATCCCATCTCTGACATTTCCATTTGGGTCCTTGTAATCCTTCCTGTGGTTAAACACAGGCATATGGTGTCTGACTATGACATTGCATTCGGTTGCAAACTTTGCAGCCAGAAGAGGTGTCTCTGGCCGTAAGCTTCCTTCTGGAATGAGAAGCGGTAGTTTGCCCTGCCGGTGTCGAGTGATCCTTTTTCCGCATGTACATAATCATAATCATATCCTGAAGTAAAATTAACTCCATGTCCAAAAACATCAACAGCATAGGCTTCTTCATCTGAAAAACCTATATTTCTTGGGTTACGATTAAATATACTTTCAACATCATCCATGTACTTGGAGCAAAATCTTAGGAACTCATCCGCAACATATGCTTCAGCAATCGAACCTTCTGGTCGTGCCCTATTCCTCACATAGCGCTTTAAAGTATATAGCCTTCTTTCAACTGGGTACATCCACCCATATTGTACGGGACCTCGAAGCAATGCCTCTTCAGGTAAATGTACTGCAAGGTGCACCATCACATCAAAGAAAGCAGGGGGGAAATTTTTCTCAAGCTTGCACAAAATTATAGGGATTTCTTTCTACATTTTAGCCAACACATCCCTATTAAGAGATTTGCTGCATAGTTCCCTAAAAAACTTGCCTAACTCAGCTATTGCTTGATATACATCACTGTCCAAAAATCCTCTCATGCCAGCAGGTAAGATTCTTTGCAGAAGAATGTGGAAATTATGTGTTTTTAGGCCTTGTACCTTGGTACCATCAGCACTTGTACATCTTGATATGTTGGAAGCAAATCCATCCGGAAACTTCAACTCCCGTAAAAATTGACAAAATGCAACCACTTGTTCTTTGGACAAGGTATATCGTGCCCGAGGCATCACATATGAGTTTCCTTCCTTCCTCAATTTCAACTCCTCTTTAATATTCAAATCTTGGAGATCAATCCTAGCATTGAGTGTGTCCTTTGTCTTCCCCTCTAAGTTCAAAATTGTCCCAATGAGGTTTTCACATATGTCTCGATGTGCATGACATCAAGATTGTGCCTCAGCTTCAATTTCCCCCAATATTCCAAATCCCACAAACAAACCCTGCGGCTCCAAATTGGCACATGAGCCTTCTTGCTGCCCAAGTCAGAATGTTTCCTTTTCTTACTTTCTTTTTGCCTCCCAGGTATAACCTTCTCCAACTCTGCTTGCAGCTCTTTCTCAGAGAATTTACATGGCCGATCATTGCTTTCATGAAGACCAACAAATTCATTATTTCTCCGCAAACGATGTCCCTTTGGAAGGAAACGATAGTGACCAATATACCCAATTTTTTCCTTAGGCCGTAAGAAATAGGGTGTTTGTCACAATGAATACATGCAAAATAGCCTCTTGTGGTACGCCCTGAAAGAGTGCTCAGAGCTGGGTAATCATGAATGCACCATGGAACTGCAACATGAAGATCAAACATTTTTTCACTAAGAGCATCAGATGTACGCACACCCTCCCAGAGCTCAAGTAATTTTTCTACAAGTGGTTGTAGAAAGACATCAAAGTGCTTGCTAGGTGATTTAGGACCTGGAATTAGCAAAGCCATCATGAAATTATATTGGTCCATGCATGCCCAAGGTGGAAGGTTGTATGGTATAACAAACACATGCCACATACTATAGGTTGTGTTAAAGTTTCCAAAAGGATTGAACCCATCAGTGGAAATGCCAAGTCTAATGTTTCTGGCATCTTTTGCAAAATCTAGATATTGTTTATCAAAATCTTTCCATGCATCATTGAGGGAGTCCTGGACTAGGGGGTGTCCGGATAGCCGAACTATCATCATTGGCCAGACTCCAAGACTATGAAGAAACAAGATTGAAGACTTCGTCCCGTGTCCGGATGGGACTTTCCTTGGCGTGGAAGGCAAGCTTGGCAATACGGATATGTAGATCTCCTACCATTGTAACCGACTCTATGTAACCCTAGCCCTCTCCGGTGTCTATACAAACCGGAGGGTTTTAGTCCATAGGACGAACAACAATCATACCATAGGCTAGCTTCTAGGGTTTAGCCTCCTTGATCTCGTGGTAGATCTACTCTTGTACTACCCATATCATCAATATCAATCAAGCAGGAGTAGGGTTTTACCTCCATCGAGAGGGCCCGAACCTAGGTAAAAACATCGTGTCCCTTGTCTCCTGTTACCATCCGCCTAGACGCACAGTTCAGGACCCCCTACCCGAGATCTGCCGGTTTTGACACCGACATTGGTGCTTTCAGTGAGAGTTCCTCTGTGTCGTCGCCCATAGGCTCAATGGCTCCTTCGATCATCAACAATGACGCGGTCCAGGGTGAGACTTTTCTCCCCGAACAGATCTTCGTATTCGGCGGCTTTGCACTGCGGGCCAATTCGCCTGGCCATCTGGAGCAGATCGAAAGCTACGCCCCTGGCCATCAGGTCAGATTTGGAAGTTTGAACTATACGGCCGGCATCGGCGAAGACTCGATCTTCGACGGATTCGAGCCACAGCCAAGCGCGCCGCACTATCACGATGGGCATGATTTAGCTCTCCTGCCAGACAGTGCCCTAGAGGCCGCACAAGAGTCCGCTCTGACCCTTGACTCGGAGCCGACGGCGCTGATCGAGGATGGGTGGCTAGACACCACCTCGGGGGCTGCTACCTCTACGGCGATGGAGCCGAATACCGACCCCGTCCCTTGTGAAGCTCGTGACTCCGAGGCACCGGACTCCTCGCCAGACTCCGAACCTCCCGTGCCCCTTCCAATCGAATCCGATTGGGAGCCGATCATGGAGTTCACCGATGCGGACATCTTTCAGCACTCGCCTTTTGGCGACATCCTGAATTCGCTAAAGTATCTCTCTTTATCAGGAGAGCCCTGGCCGGATTAAGGCTAGGACGGTTGGGATGCGGAAAACAAAGAAATATCAAAGCCCACCCACCACCCACTTTGTAGCCACTGTTGACGACTTAACCGACATGCTAGACTTTGACTCCGAAGACATCGATGATATGGACGACGATGCCGGAGATGACCAAGAACCAGCGCCTACGGGGCACTGGAAAGCCACCTCAACCTACGATGTATATATGGTGGATACACCCAAAGAAGCGATAACGAGGAGCAACGGGACGCCGCGAAGGATAATTCACCCAAAAACAGCCGAAACAGCGACGCAAGCGCCGCCAAAGTCCCGCCTCGACAACAACCCAGCCATAGAGTAGGGAGAACCAGTGGACGACGAAAATACCCCCAAGCAACCATCCGAACAGGATGAATTGGACAAACCCATCCCCGGCGAAAACAACAGTCCGGATGATCTCACGTCGGACACATCGTCGGAGCAGAAGAACCTCCACAAAAGGCTCATCGCCACTGCACGAAGTTTGAAGAAGCAGAAGCGGAAGCTCAAAACAGCGCAAGACGTACTCAGAATGAGATGGAGCAAGGTACTCAAGACCGCAGACAAATACGGTGACAGTCACCAAACAAAGAGCTACCCGAAGCGCAAGCTCTTGCCTGAATTTGATGAGGAGGCCGTAGAGCCCCCATAATCAAAAAACAAAGAGGCCGCCCGGTCGGGTAGACGACCACATGACAAACAAAAAGCGGCAAGCGGCGCTGCACACAAGCCGGCACGTGATCCACATAAGGACCCTCGCAAAAAGGATGGCCCGGTCAGATCTATTTATGGGCCAAGAAAGCAAACTCCAGAAAGCAACACAACACATCGAGTATTCAAAAATCACGGCACACCCAAATACAGGGGCGCTGCACACCCCCTATATTTCACCGATGAGGTGCTGGATCATGAATTCCCAGCAGGATTCAAGCCCGTAAATATGGAGGCATATGACGGAACAACAGACCCCGTAGTCTGGATTGAGGATTACATCCTGCACATACATATGGCTAGAGGAGATGATCTCCACGCCATAAAATACTTACCCCTCAAGCTCAAAGGGCCAGCACGGCATTGGCTCAAGAGCCTTCCAGAAAATACCATTGGAAGTTGGGAAGAGCTCGAAGATGCGTTTCGGGCAAATTTTCAGGGGACTTATGTCCGCCCTCCGGATGCAGACGATTTAAGTCACATAACTCAACAGCCCGGAGAGTCAACCCGCAAATTCTGGAATAGGTTCCTCACCAAAAAGAACCAAATAGTCGACTGTCCGGACGCCGAAGCCTTAGCAGCCTTAAAACATAACGTCCGAGAGGAATGGCTCGCCAGACACCTCGGCCAGGAAAAGCCAAGAACAATGGCCGCACTAACAAGCCTCATGACCCGCTTTTGCACAGGAGAGGATAGCTGGCTGGCAAGATGCAGCACCAGCGACCCAAGTACATCCGAGGTCAGGGATGGAAACGGGAAACCACGACGCAGAAAGGACCAGCGCCGGACTAAGGGAAATGACCCAAAGAGCACGGTAGTCAACGCCGGATTCAAGAGCTCTCGGCAGAACAACAAAACACTGCCTCTCAAGGACAATAGCGACGAGCTATCTAACCTAAACAAGATCTTGGACAAGATATGCCAAATCCACAGCACCCCCGGGAAGCCTGCAAACCATACTCACAGAGATTGTTGTGTTTTCAAGCAGTCCGGCTGAACTAACACCGAACACAAGGGGCTCGACACACCAAGCGAGGACGATGATGAACCCCATAAACAGAGCATCGGAAAACAAAAGAATTTCCCACAAGAGGTTAAAACAGTAAATTCACGTCAAGTGATAACAGGGAAAATTAGAGCGGCACCCACTAAAGAATTTCCTACAGTACGCGCCGCATGGTCTACCCCAACACTGGTTGTCAAAACCAATCACCTTCGACCATCAGGACTATTCCGGAAGTATCCAGAACGCAGGATGGACTGCTTTGATATTAGATCCTATAATCGACGGACTGCAATTTACACAAGTCCTAATGGACGGCGGCAGCGATCTAAACCTGTTATACCAGGACACAATCCGCAGGATGGGGATAGACCCAACCAAAATTCGCCATAACAACACTTCCTTTAAAGGAGTGATGCCAGGCCCATATGCCCATTGTACGGGCTGTCTACTACTAGAAGTTGTGTTCGGCTCATCCGACAACTTCCATCGCAAAAAGTTAGTCTTCCATATCGCCCCATTTAAAAGTAGCTACCAAGCACTATTGGGACGCGAAGCTTTCGCCCGCTTTAACGCAATACCGCATTATGCATCTCTTACGCTTAAAATGCCCGGTCCACGTGGCATCATCTCACTAAAAGGAAACCTCGAGTGGTCCTTGAATACACAAGAACGTGAGACTGCCTTGACAGCCACGCATTCATCCGGCCTTGCTGATTGAAGCACCTAAACAAGTCATTGCGACACCGGACACGATTAGGCGAGTCCGGCACAAATAAACAAGGGGCTTACTAGCCGCGTACCCCCCCCCCTACAAGTGGCTGCACGCATGTACAATAAGAGCAAATAAAGCTCAATGTTATTCATCTTTTGAATCATACTCTGTTTTTTAAATATATAAATACATTTTCGCACGATCTTTTTTCAAACTAAGTTCTTCTCTTTTATAGATGAACAACGTGCTACACCCGTCCAGGATACGACACAACAGAGACACAGGCGCAGACGTGCAATAGGGGCCCGTTGCAAGGATTCTTTTCAGATTAAGACCCTGCGTAAACCTTTTTTACTGTCTCTTGTTGATACAAATCCCCCGGTTTATTACCATAACCAAGGACGAGGCTGGCGTTTTGGCATCGGCCGCGTCAGAAGTTTTCGCGCATACCTGGACACTAGGGGCTTAGGGCATTGTTCTGCCCATTTTCATAAAGACCGAATACCTTAGGGACTGTTCGGCGTCTCGAGTTAGGCCTTATATGCATCAGCTCCGGATCATGTCTTTGGTCAAATGTTGGGCTTGCCCGGCTCCTGTGTTTTGCTGCCTTATGTTCCGTTCTATCGGCTAACGCGGCACCAGGAGAACTACTGCGATTGTGCCCCGATTCGGCCTGGTGAGCACCTCAATAGAGAAAGCCGAAAACTGACTGTCATGATATAGCGAGAGACTGGTCAACCACTCAATCGACGACCGGAATGTTTAGAATTCCTCCGCTTTGATGAAGGATCGTTTCCCGGTCAGGCACATACGCACCCCGAATTCGGATAGCGCGGTGCCCCTAGGGGCTATATAGTAGCCCCACCATCGAACTCCTATGCTAAGTGGAAGTGATAAAGCATTATAGTCTGGTTTCTTAGTTTGCTCCGCTATCACCTCCTTCACAGGACCAAGACGTTGGATTAAGTGTGAAAATGCGCTTTTTTGCAAACACCCCCGCACTATGTGCGTGGGGGCTGAAGCCGAAGACTGCCATCTTTCAGGTTATATACACATAAACATTAACGGCCGCACATGAGGTATTTCAATACTTGAACGCACAAGTATAAAAAGCCCTTATATTATATATTTGAAACATGGTTTCACAAACCATACATGTCATTTGAACATAACGTTTTTCGAGCGCTGCCACTCTATTAAACGAGCGCCCTGTAGGACTTCCTCAAAATAGTGCTCGGCTGGTAATCGGCTTCTGTCCGAATCCCGGGATGCAACGTCGGTGGCCTCCATCTCTGCCCAGTATGTTTTGACACGGGCGAGAGCCATCCGTGCACCTTCTATGCATGCCGACCACCTCATCGCCTTGATATGCGGCACCGCATCAAGGAACTGTTGCACCAAGCCAAAATAACTCTTCGGCTCGGGCCTTTTCGGCCAAAGATGAGCCACAACATCCTTCATGGCAAGTCCGGACAACCTATTCAGCTCAGCCCACTCAGCCAACCGATCGATTAATGGAAGTGGATGCTCCGGACTACGGAATTGAGACCAAAAAAGCTCTTCCATTCCGTGATCCTTTTGGCCTCGGAAGTGTGCGACTGCGTCCGCCGCACTCGCCGCCAGATTCAGATAAGCATCCTCCGCACCCCACAACTGGCCCAACTAAGCATACTTCGGATCCGTGAACTTCCTAAGCAGCAGAAAGGGCTTTCCAGCCGTAATATCATCGGCCTGACGTAGCTCCTCCTTTATAGCTCTCATCGCGGAGCGGGCATCCTTGGCTTCGGCGGTGGCCTTCTTCGGGTCCTCTTGCTTCGCTCGGCGTTCTCCTTCAAGAAACTCATAGCGGTCGGTCGCATCCTTCAGTTTCACAGCCATTTCCTCCCTGCTTCGGCAGTGAGCAGCCTGTTCAGCTTTTAGCTCTTCGGCCGCCTTCAAGGCAGCCGCATCACTTTTTCTGGCTTGCTCCTTGGCTCGGGCAAGCTCCGCCCGAAGGACCTCCATAGCAGCGGCGCCATCTGCATTAAGCATACATGTTGTAAGGCACAGGCGTCAAGCTCCCTTACAAGGTGTCCGCGGAGAAGCCACATACCCTGTGACTCGTCAAGTCGTTTATTGACCAGCGCGATGTCCGCATCCGCAACGTCAAGTTGCCGTTTTAGTTCGGCAACTCTATCAGTCCGGCTGGCCACCGAACGTTCCGCCACCTGAATAGGAAGGGTGACATCTTATAACTGAGATTATGATCCTCGGCACACTGTTGCTTTCGACAGCGTACCGAGTCTCAGGGGCTACTATCTATACAGGGCACACTCTATGTGCAAAACTGTCAAAAGGTATATCATTTTTACGTACCTCAAACCCCGTCAGTAAACTTCTGACGGCCTCATGCAACCCGCTCTCAGCGGATGAAATCCTTTCAATCACCGTACTCATCTACGTACGGTGATCTTCTGAGATAGATGCCCACTCGAGCAGATCCTTCAGCTCCTCCGGCCGTACACTAGTTGGTGCCGAACTCTCCGGCCCCGCCGGACTCAGGGAGACCCTCCGCGACGACACCTCAGGGTCGTCTGCCCTGCCTGACGGTGCAGGAGATGGAGGCATTTTGCTCTCCATCATCTCTGGACGAAGATCCCCCGAAGATGAGCTCTGCTGAGAAGGGCTAAGATCCGAACTACAAGATAAAAACTTCGGTTATCCTCAGAAATAAAAACAGGGATGTCCCTTATTACAAGACTCCCTTTTCTACTTACGGCTCGCTGGAGGGCTGATTCCCTTGGGGAAATAGTGCGGCCGGGGCCTCTCCTGGCGCAGGATCCTCTGGTGAAGATTTCTTCCCCCGCTTTGAGGCCTTGGCCTCCGGATCTTCAGAAGCGGTCCTCTTCTCCCCCTGAAGGGAGGGGTTCTTGATCCCCCCTTTCTTGAGAGCCTCTTTAGCGGAGGCGGCAGTTTCCCTGTTTTCCCCTTCGCCCTCTTCCGAAGGCGCAGCCTCCAGCATCTTGATTAACACAGGATCCAGCATGGTCTCAAGGAGGGGGGCCGGACACCATTTTAGTTTTGCTTTTGCTATCCACTCCTGTTCAAGGGATAGCTGGTTAAAGGGCAAGTTTATGGTAAATGTATGGACAGCGTGTCCGGGCACATGACTACTTACTTGACTATCCGGGCGATTGCAGCTCAGGTCGGCGTCCTCGGTCAGGTCCGGACACATCTCTTGTGATCAGAAGAACAGTTTATACATCTTCACGGGTGTCGCACCCATGAAGTGTTGGAGAGCTCGCGGTCCCTCCGGATTGAATTCCCACAGGAGGTGGGGGCGACGTTTGCTAGGTAGAAGGCGCCAAATCAGCATGAGCTGCGCCACTACAACCAGATTGATCTCCTTCTCTTGAAGGTCTCGAATACGGCCCTACAATAATGGCACGTCCTTGGACGGCCCCCAGTCAAGCCCTTTGTTGACCCATGACGCCAGCCATTGTGGAGGGCCCGAGCGAAAGGAAGGCAGCGCCGCCCATCTGGTGCCCCTGGGAGCGGTGATGTAGAACCACTCCTGTTGCCACAAACCGAGCTCCTTTTGAAAACAGCCCTCGGGCCACGGAGCGTCAGCTCTCTTGCTTATGGCTGCCCCTCCGCACTCTACCTGCCGATCCTCAATCATCTTTGGCTCCACGTTAAAGGTCTTGAGCCACAATCTGAAGTGGGGAGTGGTGTGGAGGAAGGCCTCACATACAACAATGAACGATGAGATGTGGAGGATGGACTCCGGATCCAAGTCATGGAATTCCAGCCCATAATAAAACATGAGCCCCCTTACAAAGGGGTCCATCGGGAAGCCTAAGCCTCGACGGAAGTGAGACATGAACACCACGCTCTCACCAGGCTCGGGAGTGGGAATGACTTGCCCTTGGGCGGGTAGCCTATGCGAAATCTCGCTGGTTAGATACCTGGCGTCTCTCAGCTTTAGCACGTCTTCTTCCGTGACGGAAGAAGGCATCCACCGGCCCTATAGGTCGGAGCCAGACATTGTCGAAGGTCCGAAGCGCTTGAATCTAGAGCTTTCGGTGTTGGAACTCAGGGCGAGGGGCGGATTCGATTGAATATTGAAGAAAAAGAACAGGCCTTGGTCTCGTTATAAAGGGGTTGAATACCAAGAGCCGTCCCCGTAACCGTTTGGGACTCGCCTTCGATGGAGGGTGCATGCCAACAGGCGCGGTTGGGTTACCCACATCCGTATTGATGAGAATCCCGTAATAAGAGGACACGATCTCTGCTTTGACAAGACGTGCCAAGGAAACCGCTTCGCTAAACACGCTGAGGTGGAACAATAAAAACGATTCGAGTAAAGGCTTGGCCGTGGTGTGATGTCATGCCACAAAATACGTCAGCAGATTGAATTGTGTAAATATTATTCTCTCTAAGGTGGTATGTGGAATTTATTTTGCAGAGCTGGACACTATCCTGGTGTTCGCAATCTTCTATGAATTATTCGGAGGTGGAACTCGCCTTGCAATGCGGAAGACGATATGCGCGCCGGACTCGTCGTCATTGAAGCCTGGTTTAGGGGCTACTGAGGGAGTCCTGGACTAGGGGGTGTCCGGATAGCCGAACTATCATCATTGGCCGGACTCCAAGACTATGAAGATACAAGATTGAAAACTTCGTCCCGTGTCCGGATGGGACTTTCCTTGGAGTGGAAGGCAAGCTTGGCAATACGGATATGTAGATCTCCTACCACTGTAACCGACTCTGTGTAACCCTAGCCCTCTCTGATGTCTATATAAACCGGAGGGTTTTAGTCCGTAGGACGAACAACAATCATACCATAGGCTAGCTTCTAGGGTTTAGCCTCCTTGATCTCGTGGTAGATCTACTCTTGTACTACCCATATCATCAATATCAATCAAGCAGGAGTAGGGTTTTACCTCCATCGAGAGGGCCCGAACCTGGGTAAAAATATCGTGTCCCTTGTCTCCTGTTACCATCCGCCTAGACGCACAGTTCGGGACCCCCTACCTGAGATCCGCCGGTTTTGACACCGACAATCACCATCAATCGGATGACTCAATTCCTTCTCACTGGGCTGCCTCTTTAGCTTGTGCCATTGTGCTTCTTCTGCTCCTTTTTTGGAAAGAAACATCCTCGTCGGCCTAGGCACCAATGGAAAATGCCTCAACACTTTCTATGGAATCTTATTTCTAGCAGGGTCTTTCAACCTTGATAGGCCACAAACTGGGCAAGTGTCATGATTGGCATATTGCTTCCTGAACAAAATTCAATTATTAAAGCACACATGTATAGAAAAATACCCAAGGCCTAATTCCTTCAGAAGGTTCTTTGCTTCCTCGTTGTATTTTGGGAGTGTATTAGGTTTAGGGAATGCTTCAGCCAATGTCTTCAATATATCAGTAAATGCACTATTTGTGATCCTATGGTATGACTTCAAATGAAGAAGCTTTACCACAAAGGAGAACCTCGAAAACTTGGTACGACCATGATAAAGTTGTTGCTTTGCCTCTTTCAACACGTTCTTCAAAAATGACTCATGCTCAAAAGTATTTTTAGTTTCACTTTCAGCTTGTTCTACTGCTATGCGTAGGTCTCCAAACATCTCCTCAAATCGATCAGCACCATTGTTACCATCGGCGGTGTCATGCACATGAACAGGTTCTTCAATCACATCAACATCAAAGTCTTCTCCATGATATATCCAGCGAGTGTATGTACTTTCCATGCCATACATCAATATGTGTGTGTTCACAACGGTCTGATGTTGGTGTTTATGATTAAGGCAATTTCTACATGGGCAGAGTATTTTCTCATCTTCGCTGAATTTATCTTGAATGAAGTTCATTAATTCTTTGACACCTCCGATGTACTCATGGGAAAACAATGTACGATGAATCCAACATCTATCCATCTCATTGGAGAAAAAGAATCAAAGATATATCATCACTGAAGAGACATGACTAGAACAACTTACAAGTAATCCCAATATTACAAGGGGCATATGGATCAGAATTATCACTCTAGACAGGCAACATGTTTACTAGCAAAGATGGAAATAACATACAACCATAAGTGAAGACTTTTAATGGTCAGATAAATAAAATAGCAACAAGTTATAATAGAAGGAGCTGCCTGTAGCCAATCTCTTCTGCACAACAGAACTAACAAAATAACGGCAACCAGGTAGTCACAAGTATTAAGGATTTAAGGCAGGATCAGATTTTGGGCATTTTGTACCAATAGAAGCAGCATGTCCTGTACTTAGGGAAGGATCAGATTCTGGGCAAATTCTGCCAACAAAACACCAAGCTTAAGCATGCATAAATCACTTGCAGATTATGCAAGGTAACTGGGATTTCGGATCACATGGTATACAAGATCTGGATATTAAAACACAACACAACCCCAACTTTTAATCTATGCATACATTTAAATCATTTGGCCAAGCACTGTTATCCTAGATCCACTGGAATAGCAATATTAAGGATGGGAAATCCATCTTAAATTATCTCTGTATATGCATACTTGCTTCACCTCCGCTTGAAAATCACAATATTTAATCAACAAATTCAGTAGGAGAGAGATGATTTCTGTAGAAGACATACCGCTCGCTCCTGGTTGACGTTGATGTGGGGAAGAACGGGGGAGTGTCCGGTGCAGCAATGGCGGGCGGCGGCTGCTCGTCAGTGCGGTAATGGCGGGCGGCGGCTAGATCGTGGCGCGGCAATGCCGGGCGGAGGCTGGCTCGTTGGCGCAGCAAGGGCAGGCGACGGCGAGGCGGGAGGCCTACGGGATCCTGAAGATGACGCCGAGATAGATCACCCCGCCGGACCACCCTCGCTCGGGCAGCCGTCGGTGGCACTAGCGGCGCCGCGGCGACGGCCCTCGATCTGGACGGTGATACGTCTCCAACGTATCTATAATTTTTTATTGTTCCATGCTATTATATTATCCCTTTTTGATGTTTATGGGCTTTATTTTACACATTTATATCATTTTTGTGGCTAACCTACTAACCGGAGGCCCAGCCCATATTGCTGTTTTTTTGCCTATTTCAGTATTTCGAAGAAAAGGAATATCAAACGGAGTCCAAACGCAATGAAACCTTCAGGAGCGTGATTTTTGGAACAAACATGATACGGAGGACTTGGAGTGCAAGTCAAGAAGCAGCCGAGGCTCCCACGAGATAGGAGGGCGCCCCCCCCTGTAGGGCGCGCCCCCTGTCTCATGGGCCCCTCGGGCGGCCACCGACGTACTTCCTCCTATATATACCTATGTACCCCGAAAACATCCAGGGAGAAACACAACTTCCACCATCGTAACCTTCTGTATCTGCGAGATTCCATTTTGGAGCCTTCGCCGGTGTTCTGCCGGAGGGGGAATCGACCATGGAGGGCCTCTACATCAACATCTTTGCCCCTCTGATGAGTTGTGAGTAGTTTACCACAGACCTACGGGTCCATAGTTATTAGCTAGATGGCTTCTTGTCTCTTTTTGGATCTCAATACAATGTTCTCCCCTCTCTTTTGGAGATCTATTCGATGTAAACTCTTTTTGCAGTGTGTTTGTCGAGATCCGATGAATTGTGGGTTTATGATCAAGTTTATCTATGAATAATATTTGAATCTTCTCTGAATTCTTTTATGTATGATTGAGTTATCTTTGCAAGTCTATTTGAATTATCAGTTTGGTTTGGCCTACTAGATTGATCTTTCTTGCCATGGGAGAAGTGCTTAGCTTTGGGTTCAATCTTGCGGTGTCCTTACCCAGTGACAGAAAGGGTTGCAAGGCACGTATTGTATTGTTGCCATCGAGGATAACAAGATGGGGTTTATATCATATTGCTTGAGTTTGTCCCTGTACATCATGTCATCTTGCTTAATGCGTTACTCTGTTCTTATGAACTTAATACTCTAGATGCAGGTAAGAGTCGGTCGATGTGTGGAGTAATAGTAGTAGATGCAGGCAGGAGTCGGTCTACTTGTTATGGACGTGATGCCTATATACATGATCATGCCTAGATAATCTCATAACTATTTGCTTTTCTATCAATTGCTCGACAGTAATTTGCTCACCCACTGTAATACTTATGCTATCTTGAGAGAAGCCACTAGTGAAACCTATGGCCCCCGGGTCTATCTCTTATCATATTTGCTTCCAATCTACTTTTATTTGCATCTTTACTTTTTGCATCTATATTATAAAATACCAAAAATATATTTATCTTATCTTACTATCTTTATTAGATCTCACTTTCGCAAGTGGCCGTGAAGGGATTGACAACCCCTTTATCGTGTTGGTTGCGAGTTCTCAGTTTGTTTGTGTAGGTGCGTGGGACTTTTGAGGAGCATCCTACTGGATTGATACCTTGGTTCTCAAAAACTGAGGGAAATCCTTACGCTACTATTGCTGCATCACCCTCTCCTCTTCGAGGAAAACCAATGCAAGCTCAAGACGTAGCAGACGGCGACACACTAAATCGGTAACTTGTTTTTTTACTGTCATGTGGGGCATACAATGGCACCCATGCATCCTCACTGTTTTGTTTTTTAGAGAAACACGTATGGTCCAACCGACATGTGGGCCAAAGAAGGGGCATCTACACCACATCAGCATCAGCACAACCCATGATGGTCTGGAATGGTGTATATGGAAAAAAATGGTAGGCCCAACTAAGCCCACTTGTTTGATTCGTGACAGTTTCTGTGACGGTAGCCCGACGTCCGTCAGCAAGGGCCTACTGTTTTTCAGCCCACACGCGGCTTACTAGTCGGTGACGGTATGGGTGACGGATGGGTGTAAACTGTCATAATCGGTGATGGATATAGGATCGTCAAAAAAATCCGTCATGGATTAACAAATTTCTTGTAGTGCGACTAGTTTCCGTCGCGGGGGTTCGACTGCCTTAGTGCTCGACCCAATAATTGACGGATACCACCTCACTCGAGTCCTTATGGACAACAGCAACAGTCTCAATCTGATATATCAGGACACTGTCCGCAAGATGGGGATAGACCCGTCAAGAGTCAAGCCAAGCAACACTACCTTTAAAGGAGTTATACCGGGTGTGGAAGCCCACTGCATGGCCTCTCTACCATTGGATGTTGTATTCGGTTCTCTCGACAACTTTCGAAGTGAAGAACTAACTTTCGGCATAGCTCCGTTCCGAACTGGCTATCATGCACTACTTGGAAGAATGGCTTTCGCCCGTTTTAACGTAGTCCCGCATTATGCTTATCTAAAACTCAAAATGCCTGGACCACGTGGCGTCATTACGGTCAGTGGAAATACAGAGCGCCGTCTTTGTACAGAAGAATACACGGGAGCTCTAGCAGTTGTAGCACAAAACGGCCTACTAAAACCGAACAGCTCATATGTCGTCAAGACCGCGGACACCTCAGTGTGTAAGCTCAGATAAACCCGAGCTCGATTAGAAGCTACGCCCCCATCGACCGCCCATAAGGAGATAGCACAAGTGTCACGTATACATAAATATACACTCAAAACCCCTTGGGTGGCGACGGGGGCACACAGCACACAAAAAGTCCATAGTTCGGCTTGACCCTATTCGGACTCCAGAAGTTATATTTCACGGTTCATTAAAATGAACCAGTTTTGCTTATGGCCACACCAGATTCTTTTACTTGATTTTTTCTCCTTCTTACAGACGACCATCACATTATACCCTTCAATGACACTTCACAACGGAGAAAAAGGCGCAGACGTGCAGCAGGGCCCCGCATTAAGGTTTCTTTTTTAGATTAAGATCCTGTGTAAACCTTTTTTATCTCTTTTGGTTTATACTTTCTTGGCATGTAAAATGTCCAAGAAAGATATCGGCATTACCTGTAAATATATGGCTCGCTGTACTAAAGTGGATGTTATAGAAGCAGCTTGGTTCGTATTGTGTTTTGAGATTTATGCTCTCACCACCTGCGCTCTTTCCCCACGTCGGATTGCCATACGTGCCTTGGTACCAGGTTCTATCACCAGGGGCTGTATTCAGCCCGGTGTATATTGTAAAGTCCGAAGACCTACAGGGAGTGTTCGGCGTTGCGAGTTTGGCCTTATATGCATCAGCTCCGAATCATGTATTTGGTCAATAGTTGGGTTTCCCATCTCCTGTGCTTACTACCTTACGTTTCGCTATATCTGCTAGGGTAGTAAAGGGAGAACTACTGCAATTGTGTCCTGGTTCATTCAGATGAGCACCTCAGTAGAGAAAGCCAAAAACTGACTGTCATGATGCGGCAAGAGCTGGTCAACCACTCGATGACTAAGAGGAATCTTCATGATTCCTTCCGCATTAACGAAGGACCATTTTTTCGGTCACTTATGTAAACGCACTGCATTCGGATAACCGCGGACATACCAGGGGCTATATAGTAGCCCCACCGTCAAACTCCTATGGCTAAGCGAAAGTGTTAAAGCCCTATAGTCTGACTGCCTAGTTCGCAGCACTAACACCTCCTTAATGGACCAAGACGTTGGCTCAAGTGTGATCAAGTGCTTTTCTGAACACCTCCACGTTATACGCGAGGGGGCTGAAGCCAATGACTACAAACTTTTAGATTATATAAAAAAGATGGCCGCACAGGAGGCACCAAAACTTTTTGGGCAAAAAGTATAAAAACGTAGCCTTAAATATATCATAATAGTGTTATTACAATTTCGATACAATTCACTTGAACATAATATCTTTTGAGCACTGACCCTCTATTAAGAGGGCACCTTCTAGGACATCTTCAAAGTAATGCTCTGGCATGTTAGGGTCCTTGCCTTCGGGTGGACTCTGCACCGCAATATTGGTGGCCTTCATCTTCGCCCAATACATCTAGACACGGGCAAGGGCCATCCGTGCACCTTGTATGCATGTTGACCGCTTCACAACGTTGATACGCGGAACTGCATTAACAAGTTGTCGCACCAAACGGAAATAACTATTTGGAATTGGTTCAGTCGGCCACAACCGGGATATGATGTCCTTCATGGAAGTTCCGGATATCTTGTGGAGCTCGGTCCACTGGGCAATCTGTTCATTTAACAGTGGACGCTTTGGCAAGTCAAATTGTGACCAGAATAGCTTTTCAATCACATGTCCTTCTTGTGCGTAGAAAAACTGATTCGCTTCGGCAACACTCTTCGGCAGGTCCATAAAGGCGTCTGGAGAACTCCACAGTTGATTAAGCAGCACATACTTCTGATCGCCAAACTTAGTTTGCAATAAAAAGGTCTTACCAGCTGCGATCTCCCCAGCTTGTCGGATCTCCTCCCGAGCTGCTCTAGACTCGGACCGGGCTTCCTTCGCCTCTTTTAAGGCCTTATCAAGAGCGGCCGCTTTGGCTTTGTTATCTTTCTCAAGAACTTGACATCGGCTAGTGGCATCCTTCAGCTCAAGTGCCATAGTAGATACTCTCTTCTCGCACTGACGCCGAGCAGTGTGCTCGGCCTTTAATTCGACGACTACCTTTTTGGCAGCCGCATTACTCATCCTGGCTTTCTCCTTGGCCCGGGCAAGTTTCGCCCAAAGGGTTTCAACTGCGGCGGCACTATCTGCAGTTATGCAGATACAAATTCTCAGTATCACACTCATTTTATAATACTAGCATGTATTGAGTGCCCCAAAGACATACCTTGTGCCTCGTCGAGCCGCCTGTTAATAAGCATGATGTCATCATCCGCTACATCAACTTTCTGCTTCGGATGGGCTACCTCTGTAGCTTGGGCAGTGGCCACGGATGTAACGGCATGTGTTCCAATTAGTCAGATCATTTCCTGGGCATATATTTTTGATCCTCTGATCGCCTCCCTATGGATGCCAACGAGAGTCTCAGGGGCTACTATCTATACACAAGTGCAATTTACATTTATAAATTACACTATGTACCTTGACACCTCTTAGTAGGATCATGCAGGCTTCATTCAATCCGCTTTTCGCGGACCGAATTCTTTCAACCACCATACCCATCAAGGTATGATGCTCCTCTGAGACGGACGCATGCTGCAACATGTCCATCAATGTATCTGGCGCCTCCGAATCCGGAACAGGTCGCAACGTCCCTCGGACATTGGATAGTCCGGGACTCTTCTTGTTCCCCGTAGGGGCCGCACACCCCGGACCCTGGGCGGCCGAAGTATTACCTTCGGTCCCGGTCTTCACTACCCCTTGTGCCACTCGTTGATCAGGAAAGATCCTCCGAGACGACACCTCGGTGTCGTTTGCCTTATCAGGCAGGGATATTTATGGAGGCGTCTCGCTCTCCATCATCTCCGGAAGAAGACCCCCCGAAGAGGAGGACTGTTGAGGAGGGCTGCGTACCGGACAACAAACATATATTTTAAATGTTACCCTCACGACCAAGAAAGAACGGGACATGTTTAAAAACACCCTGGTTTACTTACGATTCGGCTAAGGGACTATATTTGCGGAGTGACTACATGTCAATGTCACCCCCTGACCGGGATACCTTCCCCCTCTTATAAGCTCCTCTCTTTGACTCTTCGGAGGCGGCCCTTTTCTTCCCATGAGGAGAAGGGATGTCAGTTCGCCCTTCCCTTCCACCTTTGGAAGTGGAAATTCCAATCTCCCCGGACAAATTGCCTGGTGTGCCTCCAGAATGGAGGACGCCTTGGGCCTCTTCGCTCTCCTCCTTATCTTCCCCCGCCGACATTTGATATGGTGCTGGAGCCAGCATCCTTGTTAGTACCGGATCAGCAGAATCTTCGGGAAGTGGAGCCGAACACCTAATTCTCTCCGCATTCTTTAACCAGCCCTGGCCGAGTAGAGTTTTATCAGTACATTGTTATGAATAATTTGACTAAACCGTGTTCGGGAGTCAAGTACTTACTGGAGTATCCAGATGATTGCTATCAAGACCAAGGTCTTCTGTAGTATCCGGCCACTGTCTTTGTGCGCCGAAGAATAAATTCCACATCCCTCTGAGCATTGTGCCGGAGAAGTGTTGAAGGGTCCGTGGAATTTCCGGATTGAACTCCCACATACGAAGAGGATGCCGCCGGTGAGGGAGTCTTGGATAAGGGGGTCCTCGGACAGTGGGACTATATGCTTATGCCGGACTACTGGACTATGAAAATACAAGATTGAAGACTTCGTCCCGTGTCCGGGTGGGACTCTCCTTTGCATGGAAGGCAAGCTTGGCAATTCGAATATGTAGATTTCCTTCTCTGTAACTGACTTTGTGTAACCGTAGCCCCCTTCAGTGTTTATATAAACCGGAGGGTTTAGTCCGTAGGACAACAACAATTAGAATCATAGGCTAGCTTCTAGGGTTTAGCCTCTATGATCTCGTGGTAGATCAACTCTTGTAATACTCATATCATCAAGATCAATCAATCAGGAAGTAGGGTATACCTCCATAGAGAGGGCCGGAACCTGGGTAAACATCGTGTCCCCCGCCTCCTATTACCATTAGCCTTAGACACACAGTTCGGGACCCTCTACCCGAAATCCGCCTGTTTTGACACCAACATTGGTGCTTTCATTGAGAGTTCTGTGGTGTCGTCACCATAAGGCTTGATGGCTCCTTCAATCATCTACAACGATGCGGTCCAGGGTGAGGTTTTCCTCCCCGGACAGATCTTCGTATTCGGCGGCTTCACACTTCGGGCCAACTCGCTTGGCCATCTGGAGCAGATCGATAGCTACGCCCCTGGCCATCAGGTCAGGTTTGGAAGCCTGAATTACACTACCGACATCCGCAGAGACTTGATCTTCGACGGATTCGAGCCCATGACAGGTGCACCCTACAGCCGCGACGAGCATGACCTAGATCTGCCATCGGACGGTGTTCAGGAGATCACACCTGCATCTTCCCTGGCTTTAAATCCAGTGTAGATCGTTCCATCTGAGGACAGGAGGATGGACCCCGCCACGGAAGCCGCACACGCAGCGGCGATAGAGCCGAAAATGGATTTCACTTCCAATGAGGTCTGTGTCATCGGACCCTCAGACTTGTCTCCGGCCATATAGGCTCCGAACCGCGTGCATCCGTGCCCATCGGATCTAACTGTGCACCGATCATGGAGTTTAGCTCCGCGGATATCTTTCAATACTCGCCTTTGGGTGACGTGCTAGACTCGTTAAAATCTCTCTCCCTGTCAGGAGACTCTTGGCCGAACTATGTCCGGCGAGGGTGGGAAGCTGACGATGAAGGAGCTCATCACCCACCCACCACCCACTTAATAGCCATTGTCGACGACTTAACCGACATGCTTGATTTTGACTCCGAAGACATCGACGGTATGGACGACGATGCCGGAGAAGAACGGGAACCACCGCCCACAGGGCGCTGGACAGCCACCTCATCATACGACATATATATGGTGGACACACCCAAAGAAGTCAATGGCGAGGATCAAAAGGATGCAATGGAGAGTGATCCTCTTGAGAAGCAACCTAAGCACCGACGTCAGCGGCGCCGCTCTAAACCCTACCATAGCAAAAACAGTGATACCGGCACAAGAGACAATAGCACTCTGGATGATGCCGAAGACGAAAACAATCTCGCCCAGCCAAGCTTTGAGCAGGCCGGACGGGAAGACCGTCAAGCTAGCCCTGATGAACAGGCAATGGATGAAGACTCAGAGGATGACAATTACGTGCCCCTGTCCGAAGACAACGTGAGCCACGGCGAAGAAGAATTTATCGTGCCCGAGGATCCCGTCGAGCCGGAGCGCTTTAAGCGCCAGCTTATAGCCACTTCAAAGAGCCTAAAGAAAAAACAGCAGCAGCTTCAAGCTGATCAAGATCTGCTCACTGACAGATGGACGGAGGTCCTGGCGGCCAAGGAATACGGAGTCGAGCGCCCAACCAAAAAGTTACCCGAGGCGGAGGTTGTTACCTCAATTCGAGGACGAGGCACTAGAGCCTATACTACCAGCGCTGGATGCGGCTGACCGACCACCTCGTGGCCGAGACAAAGCGGCGTATCATCTGGAACAACAGCCTGCACCATGTCGCCGAACAAATAAAAACACGATGTCCCGGACCTACGAGGCGAATTGGAAAACAAAGTAGGATAGTCAAGATCGATCTACGGATCGCGGGGGTGCGCCCTAACGCGTGACGATGACCACCACGCCGGATATACTAAATACAAATCTGGCCGGGCCGAATACAGCAGACCAGACTCATCCGAACTGCGTCGTGATGTAGCCCGGCATAGAGGTGCCACACACCCCTATGCTTCGCTGACGAAGTAATGGAGCATGAATTCCCAGAAGGGTTTAAATCCGTGAACATCGAACCATATGATGGGACAACAGACCCCGTGGTATGGATTGAAGATTTCCTTCTTCACATTCACATGGCCCGCGGTGATGATCTACATGCCATCAAGTACCTCCCACTAAAACTCAAGGGACCAGCTCGGCATTGGCTAAATAGTCTGCCCGCAAATTCCATTGGCAGTTGGGAGAACCTGGAAGACGCATTCCTAGACAACTTCCAAGGCACTTATGTGCGACCACCGGACGCTGATGACTTAAGTCACATAACCCAACAGCCCGGAGAGTCAGCCAGGAAATTCTGGACTTGGTTCCTAACTAAAGAGAACCAAATTGTCGACTGTCCGGATGCCGAAGCCCTAGCGGCCTTTAAGCATAACATCCATGATGAGTGGCTTGCTCGACACCTTGTCCAAGAAAAGCTGAAGTCCATGGCAGCCCATATGACACTCATGACCCGCTTTTGTGCGGGCGAGGATAGCTGGTTGGCTCGTAGCAATAGCACATCAAGAAATCCTGGCACTTCTGAACCAGGAGATAACAACGGCAAGTCCCGACGCAACAAACACAAGCGTCGAAATAATGGTGACAACGCTAAAGACACGACCGTCAATGCCGGATTCAGCGGCTCTAATAACAATCAAAGGAAGAAACAATTCAAAAGAAACAGTCTAGGCACGTCCAGTTTGGACCGTATACTCGACCATCCATGCCAAATTCACGGCACCCCAGGAACACCAGCCAATCATACCAACAGAGAATGCTGGGTCTTCAAACAAGCCGGCAAGTCAGGTGCCGAAAACTAGGAGAAGGGGTCGCAAAGCGATGACGACGATGGGGAGCCCCAGCCACCGAACACAGGAGGGCAAATAAGTTTCCCCCACAAATTAAAACGGTGAATATGATAAATGCCACCCATATTCCCAAGCAAGAGCTGAGGCGCACACTAAGGGACGTCTACGCGATGGAGCCAGTCGCCCCAAAGTTCAACCCATGGTCGTACGGACCGATCACCTTTGACCGCAAGGATTGTCCGGCCAATATCCATCAGGGCGGCTCAGCTGCACTAGTCCTTGACCCAATAATTGACAGATTGCACCTCACACGAGTCCTTATGGACGGAGGCAGCAGTTTGAACCTGTTGTATCATGATAGAGTGCGCGAGATGGACATCGATCCTTCAAAGATCAAACCCACTAAAACCACCTTTGAAGGTGTTATACCAGGTGTGGAGGCCCGCTGTACAGGCTCTGTCACTCTAGAGGTAGTCTTCGGACACCTAGATAATTACCGCAACGAAGAGTTAATCTTTGACATCGTCCCTTTTTGCAACAGCTATCATGCATTGCTCGGACGAACCGCATTTTCTCGATACAACGCGGTGCCACATTATGCATATCTTAAGCTCAAGATGCCAGGTCCACGCGGCGTCATAACAGTTAATGGCAAAGCTGAACGCTCCATCGTGCCGAAGAGCACACTGTCGCCTTAGCAGTAGAAGCACAGAGTGATATCTTTCAATCGAACCTTCAGTCGACAGCCAGACTTCCGGACACCGTCAAAAGAGTCCGAACTATTACGCAACAGGATAGCCCAGCTCGTCAAGAGCTCAATCAACTACCCCGGCGGTAGGCGGAGGCAAAGCTAGGTTAGGCCCCACAATGCGGCTCTACCGCTCCGAGGCACACAAACATTTTTTCGCATTTTCTTTGCAGGTCCATGATACGTCTGATGGAGTCCTGGATTAGGGGGTATCCGGACAGCCGGACTATATACTTTGGCCGGACTGTTGGACCACAAAGACTCAAGACTCCGTCTCGTGTCCGGATGGGACTCTCTTTTGCATGGAAGACAAGCTTGGCAATCCAGATATTATATTTCCTTCCTTGTAACCGACTCCATGTAAACCCTAGCCCTCTCCGGTGTCTATATAAACCGGAGGGTTTTAGTCCTTAGAGACAGAATCATAATCATCATAGGCTAGCTTCTAGGGTTTAGCCTCTACGGTCTCGTGGTAGATCAACTCTTGTACTACTCATATCATCAATATCAATCAAGCAGGAAGTAGGGTTTTACCTCCATCGAGAGGGCCCGAACCTGGGTAAACATTGTGTCCCTTGCCTCCTGTTACCATTAGCCTAAGATGCACAGATCGGGACCCCCTACCCGACATCCGCCGGTTTTGACACCGACATTGGTGCTTTCATTGAGAGTTCCTCTGTGTCGTCGCTGCATGGCTTGATGGCTCCTTCAATCGTCAACAGCACGGTTCAGGGTGAGACTTTTCTCCCCGGACAGACCTTCATGTTCGGCGGCTTCGCACTGAGGGCCAATTCGCTTGGCCAACTAGAGCAGATCGACAGCTACGCCCCTGGCCACCAGGTCAGGTTCGAAAACCTGAACTACACGACCGATATCCGCGGAGACTTGATCTTCGACGGGTTTGGGCCTGCGCCAGGAGCGCCAGACAATCACGATGAGCACTGCTTAGACCTGCTGTCGGACAATGATTGGGATATCGCCCCTACAGGAGCCCCGGACCTAAATCCGGAGCAGATTGAGTTGCCCGAGGACGGGTGGATGGACCCCACCCCGCAGGCCGCACACCCATCGGCAGTAGAGCCGAACACAGGCCTCACACCCAAAGAAGCCTGTGACACCGGACCCCCGGACTCGTATCCGGCTGTAGGTTCCAGTCCGCTCGCTCCCGAGCCCGCCGAACCTGGTTGGGCTCTGGTAATGGAGTTCACCACAATGGATATCTTCCAGCACTCACCCTTTGGCGACGTGCTGAACTCGTTAAAATCTCTCTCTTTGTCAAGAGACTCTTGGCCGAACTATGTCCGGCTTAAGTGGGAAGCAGGCGACGAAGGAATTCGTTGCCCACTCACCACCCACTTCATTGCCACGGTCGATGATTTAACCAACGTGCTTGACTTCGACTCCGAAGACATCGACTGTATGGACGACGATGCAGTAGAAGAACAGGAACCACCGCTCACGGGGCGGTGGACATCCACCTCCTCATATGATATATATATATATATAAATATGGTGGACACTCCAAAGGAAACCAATGGCGATGAGGCAGCGAAGGATAACCACTCAGGGAAGAAAGCAAAGCATGGGCGTCGTCGGCGCCGCTCCAAGCCCCGCCACAACAATACCAGCACAGGAGACGAAAACAATCTGGATGGTGCCGAAGATGAATACAACCCTGATCAGCCTGCCTTCGAGGAGGCCGAGCATGAAGACGGGCAGGTCAGCCCAGACGAACAGGCGACGGAAGGATATCCGGAGGAGGACAACTACAGGCCCCCCCTCCGAAGACGAGATTAGCCTCGGCGACGACGAGTTCGGCGTGCGTGAGGACCCCGTGGAGCAGGAGCGCTTCAAGCGCCGGTTTACAGCCACCGCGAGGAGCCTGAAAAAGAAGCTGCCGCTCCAAGCTGATCAAGACTTGCTCACAGACAGATGGACTGAAGTCCTGGCAGCTGAGGAATACGTACTTGAGCGCCAGATGGCAGACCGGACACCTCATGGCCGGGATAAAACGGCATACCATCCCGAATACCAGCCCGCACCCCCACGCTAATACACTACGGCCCAGGGCAATAGGCAAGACCTGCAAGATATACTGGAAAACAAAGCAGGATAGCCAGGATCGATCTATGGATCGCGGGGGCGCTCCCAAACACGCGACAATGATCGTCACGCTGGATACACTATGAACAAGTCCGGCCAGGCCGAATACAGCCACCCAGACTCATTCGAATTGCGTAGCCACATAGCCCGGCATAGAGGCGCCGCACACCCCCTCTACTTCACTGACGAAGTGATGGATCATGAATTCCCAGAAGGGTTCAAACCCGTAAACATCAAATCATACGATGGCACAACAGACCCCGCAGTATGGATCAAAGATTTCCTTCTCCACATTCACATGGCCCGCGGAGACAATCTACACGCCATCAAATATCTTCCCCTTGAACTCAAAGGACCTGCACGGCACTGGCTAAACAGCCTGCCGGCACATTCCATTGGCAGTTGGGAAAACCTGGAAGACGCGTTCCTCGACAAATTCCAGGGAACATACGTGCGACCATCGAACGTCGATGACTGGAGCCACATTACTCAACAGCCCGGAGAGTTAGCCAGGAAATTCTGGACTCGGTTCCTAACTAAAAAGAACCAAATAGTCGACTGTCCGGACACCGAAGCCCTGACGGCCTTTAAGCATAATATCCGCGACGAGTGGCTCGCCCGACACCTCGGCCAGGAAAAACCAAAGTCCATGGTGTCCCTAACGACACTGATGACCCGCTTTTGCGCGGGCGAAGACAACTGGTTGGCTAGCAACAACACCACGCCACATTCCGGCACCTCGGATGTCCGCGACAATAACGGCAAGCCACAGCGCAACAGACATAAGCGACGGAACAACGGCGACAACACTGAAGACACGACAGTCAATGCCGGATTAAGCGGATGCAAATTCGGTCAGCGGAAAAAGTCGTTCAAAAGAAACAATCAGGGACTGTTGGAAATATAGCTACTGAGCGTAAACCGGCCAGGAGGGCCCGGTTCACCCTCGACTATGCCAAAGCCCATGAAGATTCAGAAGATGGTGAAGTTATTAAACAAGCTTAGAGGCCTGAAGCCCAAAAGCGGATTAGGGCCCATAGTGGTAAACCGCCATGACTATGTAACTTGTAATGTAAGTTAGGGAAGGAGAGACCGAACCGAACACTTTGTATGAGTCGGCTTCGGGGCTGTGTAAACCGGCCGGGCGTCAACTTGTGTATATAAAGGGACGACCCCGCGGCGGTTCAGGAACAACAAGCAACAACTCGAGACTCAGGCAAGCGCATTTGCTCCCTGATCATCGAAACCCAATTAATCCCATCACAACTAGATGTAGGCTTTTACCTTCATCGAAGGGGCCGAACTAGTATAAACTCTCGTGTCCCTTGTCTGGTTTAACCCCTTCAAGCTAACCCGTTGCAATGGCTCCACGACTAAGTCCTTTCATGAGGACATCTGACATGTTAATTCCACGACAGTTGGCGCCCACTGTGGGGCTATCGCACGATGGTTTCAAGTTCTTGAAGGGAAGCTTTGAAGGACTCAAGGGGTACGTGGTCGGCCGGATGACCAAGAGTCGTCGCGGCAAGCTCTACATCGACGACAAAGGATGGGGCCTCGAGGCCGGCTCAATCGAGTACGGGTACCGGGTCCCCTTTGGCGGAATTCATGTCTTCATCGGCAATATTGGCGAACCGGGCCCTGAGCCGGACATCTGCACCGACCTCGTCGAGACGGCTCAGCGTGTGAGTCCAGCCCGAGTTAAGCCCACCGTGAAGCGTGCGTTCGTAGGATGTGTCCATTGGATCGGATCTGAACCGGTGTCTGAAGGCGAGACGGCCGTATATTCCGACGGCGAGTCATCCACTAGTGAAACCGAGTCCTTGTACCAGATTCACAATGGTGTGTTTGAAGGATATTCTGATGGTAACAGTATTCTGGACCTCCTTGAACCGCCAAACCGGGTTGCTGTTTACATGGCCGGAACACAGTCCACTTTGCAGTCTTCATCTACAGCAGCAATGAATACCGGATCAGCAGGCGCGGCAGGGGTCCCGGTGCGCCGACCGGCTCAAGTTCTCTCTGGCTTGATGGATGCCTGGGCAACCTTGTTAACCACTATAGTCACCCTGGAGACACGGTATCAGCACAATGCGGACATTGCGAAGCTGAAGGACCAGATAACACAAGCTAAGGAGGACCTGGCAACGGAGGAAGCTAGGATGGCTGAAGAACGGGCCGCTTTGGATGCCCAGTCACAGCAGATACAGGCGCAGAATTACCAACTCATGTTGGATCGGACCGCATCAGAGGATGTGATGCGAAGGAAGTACCGGTCTCGTCTGCCACCGGTCTACGAAGGATTGAATCTCTTTCAAGCACCAGGTGTTGGGCCGAGCAATCCGACAGCTGCAAACCAGACCGATGCGCCTAGAACAGCTCCGAATCAACTACGGATAATAGAGTCACCCTGACGAACAGATAACCTGCCGCAATACGTGTCTACACCACCGGGTCACTTCTCGAGCCCTCTGGATAACATGATTGCTGCAGCATCAGGCCTGACAGCCATTCCGATGGAGGGCGATTCAATAGCAGCAATTGAAACGCGGCGGGCGAGAGACCTTCTTCAAACCGCTGTGGTACAACAGCAGGCTTATTCATATATCCGGGATAGAATTCATTCAACACCTCGTCCGAGCCCAAGCTATAGCAGGCGTATGGATGAACCGGAAGTGTCTAGCAGCGTGCGACATCGTAATGCTCAAGATGTGGTGGATCATGATAGGGCACGAAGGGATGCCGCTTTGGGTCATTATCAACCCGCCCCGGTTCAGCCAGCAGCGTTAGTTGACCGAGGCACCGAGCTTGCCTTCAGTTCCTGGGGAGTGTTGTGCCTTATTCCGGCTCTCCGTAATGTGCGTCTGCCCAAATATTTCAAGGGTCCATGCAAAGTGCCTAATTACACGGCGGATCAGCCACCGGAGGCGTGGGTAGAGAGTTATGAGATGGCAATGGAGATGATGGATGTAGATGAAGCGGCCTGTGCATATTACTTCACGATGATGTTGGAAGGAACGGGCCGTACTTGGTTGAAATATCTACCAGCTAATTCCATCGAGTCATGGGATCAGTTGAAGGCCCGGTTTATATCCAATCTCAAAGACACGTGCAAACAGCCCATGTCCACTGTGGATCTGGATGCTTGTGTCCAAGGGGAGAACGAGTCAACAACTCATTGGGTACGCCGGGTTTCAGAAGTTTTGCACTCGTCCGACCGGATTAACGCTGGTAAAGCAATTATAACACTGGAGCGCAATTGCCGGTTTAAGTCACTGAAGATGAAGTTTGGACGGCTCAAGCGCCACTGCAACGACATGGGCACCCTCATGGCAGCTTTGGTCAAGTATGCCGATTCTGATAATACCAAGGATCCCGATTCTGATAATGAGAAACCGGAGAAGGGAAAGAAGAATGGCGGTGCAAAGGGGCAGCAGCACAACCAAGGAGGTCATGGGAATAATGGTAAGCGTAAAGCGGATTCAGATTTTGTCGCTAACGCTAATGTGCAGTGTCGTAAAGGTAAACCGCCCCAGCGCGGCGGGGCGATGAATCTGGAGAGTTTGTTGAATCAGCCCTGTCCAAAGCATGGGACCAAGGAAGCTCCTACAACACATCTCTTGAAGGATTGTAACATTATGAAGGAGTTCAAAAACTCTGATCTTTTCCGGTATAATCAGGGTCCGTCGGGCGGTTCAGGTCCAGGTTTTCATGGTGCCGGCAGTTCAAACTCTGGGTTTCAAAATAATCATAGCAACCAGAACAACCAAGGTGATGTTTGAAATTTTAAATGGGGGATAAGTTCGTAACTTTCCTCCATTTCAGAGAAGCGCGTCCCAAAGTTTGAGATCGCCCCCCGCCTCCCCTCCATTTCCCCATTCATACACCGTCGGTGGCATGACAACCTCCACAGTACGGCCAACCTCCTCCGTCCGCCACCCCATCCTCCACCTTGCCGGAGCCGCTACCCCTACCCCGCCGTCCACTGCAAGAGATGGACGTCTCTCATCCACGGCGCTGGACCAGGATCCTTTCAACGCCTCCTCTCGCTTCATCGGCACCGTCGTCCACCTTCCCGTTGCCGCTCCTACGACCGCCTCGTCCACGGCAACAGGATATATCCCCCGACCCGGCCGTCTGCCGTCTAAAGTCTTCTTCCCCGCCGCCGACAGCCATCGCACCCGCAGCACCCTCAACGTATCAGCATATGCCTACACGGCGTCGCAAGAGAGGTGGTACTATTCCATATGCGCTTAAGTTATTGATCTCACCCGGAAAATAGATCGTAATTTGTTGACTGTACATTTCTTGTCCGTACCAAATCATAGTGGCTAGTTGAAAGCAAACATTGGTTGCGAAGTAGCTTTGTCCGGTTTGCACCTTCAGATCCGCCATGGCACGGGCACTATACTCGTAAAGCTTATGGTTTCCCCCCTTTATATTCACTACCATCATCGTAGGTGCTTCATGTCGTGCTAGCACTGCTCCTCAAGACCTCAACCCAAAGCTTACGTGTTGAAATACGAATCTGATATGATGCTCATATCACTAAAACAGAGAACGTTTAATTGGTCACCTAATGTTCCTATATTCGTTTCGAAAAGCATGTGCGCCACCCACTGGTCCAGCTAGTTCCACTTTCCTGATTTTTCTCTTGATGCTTAGGGTTTTCCCCTTTTATCTACTCTACTATGATCTCCGTAGGTGCTTTCTGTCGTACTAGCATTACTCCACCCTTCAAGCTAAACAACACAACTCTCAGAATTCGATAGCTTAGTTGTTCAAATATGATTGTGATATGATACTGATATTAGTTAACCGACACATTTAATTGGTTAGCTAAAGGTCCCTGAGGGAGTCCCGGACTAGGGGGTGTCCGGATAGCCGAACTATCATCTTCGGCCGGACTACTGGACTATGAAGATACAAGATTGAAGACTCCGTCCCGTGTTCGGATGGGACTTTCCTTGGCGTGGAAGGCAAGCTTGGCGATACGGATATGTAGATCTCCTACCATTGTAACCGACTCTGTGTAACCCTAACCCTCTTTGGTGCCTATATAAACCTGAGGGTTTTAGTCCGTAGGACGAACAACAATCATACCATAGGCTAGCTTCTAGGGTTTAGCCTCTCTGATCTCGTGGTAGATCTACTCTTCTACTACCCATATCATCAATATCAATCAAGCAGGAGTAGGGTTTTACCTCCATCGAGAGGGCCCGAACCTGGGTAAAAACATCGTGTCCCTTGCCTCCTGTTACCATCCGCCTAGACGCATAGTTCGGGACCCTCTACCCGAGATCCGCCGGTTTTGACACCGACATTGGTGCTTTCATTGAGAGTTCCTCTATGTCGTCATCTTTAGGCGTGATGGCTCCTTCGATCATCAACAACGATGCGGTCCTGGGTGAGATTTTTCTCCCCGGACAGATCTTCGTATTCGGCGGCTTTGCACTGCGGGCCAATTCGCTTGGCCATCTGGAGCAGATTGAAAGCTACGCCCCTGTCCATCAGGTCAGATTTGGAAGTTTAAACTACACGACGGACGCCCGCGGAGATTTGATCTTCGATGGGTTCGAGCCACAGCCAAGCGCGGCGCACTGTCACTATGGGCATGATCTAGCTTTGCCGCCGAACTGTGCCTTGGAGGCCGCACCAGAGTCCGCTCCGACCTTTAGCTCGGAGCCAACTGCGCCGATCGAGGACGGGTGGCTGGACACCACCTTGGGGGCTGCGATCTCTGCGGTGATTGAGCCGAACACCAACCCTGTCCTTTGCGAAGCTCGTGACTCCAAGGTGCCGGACTCCTCTCCGGACTCTGAACCTCCCGCGCCCCTGCCAATCGAATGCGATTGGGCGCCGGTCATGGAGTTCACCGCCGTGGACATCTTTCAGCACTCGCCCTTTGGCGACATCCTAAACTCACTAAAGTCTCTTTATTTATCAGGAGAGCCTTGCCAGACTATGGTCAGGAAGGTTGGGATGCGAACACGAAGAAATTCAATACCCACCAGCCACTTCGTAGCCACTGTCGATGATTTAACCGACATGCTCAACTTCGACTCCGAAGACATCGACGGTATGGACGATGATGCAAGATACGACCAAGAACCAGCGCCTACAGGGCACTGGAAGGCCACCTCGTCATACGACATTTACATGGTGGACATCCCAAAAGATGGGGATGGTGATGGAACAACGGAGGATGACCCCTCCAAGAAACAGCCTAAGCGTCGGCATCAGTGGCGCCACTTTAAATCCCGCCACAGCAAAAATGGTGATTCCGGCATGAGAGACAATAACACCCCGGACAATGCCGAAGACAACTCCCTCCAGCAGGATTCAGTGCGGGAGGATGGAGAAGCCAGCCCTCATGAGAGAGCGGCAGGCAGAGAGGTAGAGGACGATAATTACATGCCTCCCTCCGAAGACGAGGCAAGCCTAGACGACGACGAATTTGTCGTGCCCGAGGATCCCGTCGAACAAGAGCTTTTCAAACGCAGGCTTATGGCCATGGCAAGCAGCGTCAAGGAAAAGCAGCAACAGCTTAGAGCTGACCAAAACTTGCTAGCCGACAGATGGACTGAAGTCCTTGCGGCCGAAGAGTATGAACTCGAACGCCCCTCCAAGAGCTACCCAAAACGCAGGCTGCTACCCCGATTAGAGGAGGAAGCACCTAAACCTACATCACCAGCGCATAATACGGCCGACCGGCCACTTCGTGGCCACGACAGAGAGGCCTCTCAGCCCTACACTCAAGCCGCACCCCGATGCCGCTCAAAAAATACCAAGGCGCAGGAAAACGCGCCAGACCTGCGGGATATACTTGAGGATAAGGCAAGGCAAACAAGATCGATCTATGGATCGCGTGGGCGCCCCACAACACGTGATGATAACCGTCACGCCGGATATGGCAATTACGACTGGGCCGAACACAGTAGACAAAGCTCATTTGAGCTACGTCGTGACATAGCCCAATACAGAGGCGCCGCACACCCACTCTGCTTCACAGACGAAGTAATGGATCATCAAATCCCTGAGGGTTTCAAACCCGTAAACATTGAATCATACGATGGCACAACAGATCCTCCAGTCTGGATCAAGGACTATCTCCTTCACATCCACATGGCCCGCGTTGATGATCTACACGCCATCAAATACCTCCCACTCAAGCTTAAAGGACCAGCTCGGCATTGGCTTAACAGCTTGCCAGCAGAGTCAATTGGTTGTTGGGAAGATCTGGAAGCCGCATTCCTCGGCAACTTTCAGGGCACCTATGTGCGCCCACCAGACGCCGATGACCTAAGCCACATAATTTAGCAGCCAGAAGAATCGGCCAGACAATTCTGGACATGGTTCCTAACCAAGAAAAACCAAATCATCGACTGTCCGGATGCAGAGGCCCTCGCAGCCTTCAAACATAACATCCACGACGAGTGGCTTGCCTGGAACCTAGGACAGGAAAAGTCGAAATCCATGGCAGCCCTCACAACACTCATGACCCGCTTCTGCACGGGAGAGGATAGCTAGCTAGCTCATAGTAACAACATGACCAAGAGCCCTGGTAATTTGGATACCAAGGACAACAACGGCAGGTCACGTTGCAACAAGCACAAGCACCGCATTAATGGCGATAATACTAAGGATACGGCAGTCAATGCCAGATTCAGAGGCTCTAAACCCGGTCAGCAGAAAAAGCCATTCAAAAGAAATACTCCGGGCCCGTCCAATTTGGACCGAATACTCGATCGCTCGTGCCAGATACACGGCACCCCCGAAAAGCCAGCGAATCACACCAACAGGGATTGTTGGGTGTTCAAGCAGGCAGGCAAGTTAACTGCCAAAAACAATGACAAGGGGCTGCATAGCGATGACGAGGAGGAGACCCGGCCGCCGAACAATAGAGGACAGAAGGGTTTCCCCCCACAAGTGCGGACGGTGAACATGATATACGCAACCCACATACCCAAAAGGGAGCGGAAGCGTGCACTAACGGACGTATATGCGATGGAGCCAGTCGCCCCAAAGTTCAACTCGTGGTCCTCCTACCCGATCACTTTTGATCGAAGGGACCACCCCACTAGCATCCGCCATGGCGGATTCGCCGCATTGGTTCTAGACCCAATCGTTGATGGATTTCACCTCACTAGAGTCCTGATGGACGGCGGCAACAGCCTGAACCTGCTTTATCAGGATACAGTGCGCAAGATGGGCATAGACCCCTCAAGGATTAAACCCACAAAGACGACCTTCAAAGGCGTCATACCAGGTGTAGAGGCCAATTGTACAGGCTCAATTACACTTGAAGTGGTCTTCGGATCACCAGATAACTTCCGAAGCGAGGAATTAATCTTCGACATAGTCCCGTTCCGCAGCGGCTATCACGCACTGCTCGGACGAACCGCATTTGCAAAGTTCAATGCGGTGCCGCACTACGCATACCTCAAGCTCAAGATGCCAGGCCCTCGAGGAGTCATTATGGTCAACAGAAACACCGAACGCTCTCTCTGAACGGAGGAGCATACAGCGGCTCTCGCGGCGGAAGTACAAAGCAGCCTCTTAAGGCAATTCTCGAGTCCGGCTATTAAACGTCCGGACACCGTCAAGCGCACCCGGAGTAACCAACAACAAGACCGCCTGGCACGTTCCGAGCACGCGTAGCAATGCGGCCCAAACCCCAGCCCTCCCGAAATTGCGAAACCAGTACTACGCGTACATAACTACGCTCTGGAAATACCATGGGCATAGGGGGAGGGGCACGACCACGGCAGGCCCAGAATGTGGCTCAACCACACCAGGAGCTCCCAATTGTGTCATTCTTCTTTTTTCTCTTACTTTTAGGACTCCTTTTTTCAAGAAGCCCTGTCCAGCAGTAGAATTGCCGAACACACGATGCAACAGCCAAGGAAGCAGAAAGCTACGTCGAATGTACAGGTGGTCTATATAACGAGCAGTATACTTGTTTTACATATCATCCCGCAGCTCACTCCTGGAGGGGGACATGTCAAATAGTCCCGTCCCTTGCTTATTGCACTATTTGTATCGTTCTGCTTTTACCACAGCTTTTTTAATAAACAATGCACAGCTTTTGCCTATTATTGCATTCTTTTTTATTATCTATATATGTCCACTTATGACATGTTGCATCCGTACGCTTTGGTACGGCCAAATACACCAGGGGCGTAAGTACCCCAAAATATGGTGTGATAAGTCCGAACACTTTCACAAGTGCGGCATCCCAAACTTATAGCATTATATGCATCGGCTCCGAATCATGTCTTGGGTCAATAGTTGGGTTTGCCCGGCTCCCATGTTTTGGTACCTTACGTTCCATTATATCGGCTAAGGTAGCGCTGGGAGAACCACTGCGATTGTGCCCCGGTTGAGCTGGGTTAAGCACCTCAGTGGAGAAAGCTAAAACTGACCATCATGATAGGGAGAGAGCCGGTCGCTGTTCGAGAGGTTTCTTTGAGTCCCTAGAGACTTATGCCGCTTAGAGCGAGGAGTCGGCTTTGTCCGGCCCAGGCGTGGATAGCGCCCCGAACTCGGTCTTCCGAATACTAGGGGCTTTGCCAAAATTTATAGAATTCTATGGCTAAGTGAGAGAGTTCAAGCATTATAGTCCGGTTGCCTTGTTTGTTGCGTTGAGCTCCTCCCTCGAAGGACCCAAGAATGGGAAAAAGAGCGCTCAAGTTTATCCCAAACACCCCAGCAGTCATGGCATGGGGGCAGAAGCCGACGACTCGCCATCTCTCGAATTTAATAAACGGACGCACAGAAGGTAATATTTTAAATTCACAAGCGTTGCTTAGCGCATATGAACAAGTTTTCAAGCGTACAGGATAACAAATGCGAGTTTACTCAAAAATTACATCTTTGGAGCATTCACCCGCTATAAGGCGGGCACCCTTCAGGACGCCCTGATAATACATCTCGGGCTTGCGATACCCCCTGCCCGGCGGTGGAGCGTCTGTCACAAGCTTCTCAGCGTCCATCTTGCCCCAGTGCACTTTAGCATGGGCAAGGGCCTACGGGCACCTTCGATGCAGACGGAGCGCTTGACGACTTCAATCCATGGACAGGCGTCCACCAGCCGCCTCACCAGCCCGAAGTAGCTCCCAGGCATGGCCTCCTTCGGCCACAACCGAACTATGAGGCTCTTCATGGCCTGTTCAGCTACCTTATGGAGCTCGACCAGCTGCTTCAGCTGGTCGTTCAAGGGCACCGGGTGTCCGGCCTCAGCATACTGAAACCAGAACACCTTCTCCGTCGAGCTCCCTTCCTCGGCCCGGTAGAATGCAGCAGCGTCGAACACACTGCGAGGTGGATCTGCGAATGCTCCTGGAGAGCTCAGGATTCGGGTAAGTAACAAGTAATTCACTTTCACGTGCTTCCTTTGCATGAAGAATGCCTTACCCGCCGCTATCTTCTTTATTGCCTCAATTTCCTGGAGGGATTTTTGGGCTTCAGCCTTAGCGGCTTTGGCGCTCTCAAGAGCCGAGGCAAGCTCGGACTCTCGAGTCTTCGAGTCACGCTCCAAACTCTCGTGTTTTTTCACGAGAGCCTGGAGCTCTTGCCGCACCTCCGCCACCCGCGCCTCCTGCTTCTCTCGCTCGGTGCATTCCGCGGCCGCATTGCTTTCGGCCTTGGACACCGCTTCCTTCAGGGTCGCCACCTCGTTCGTGGCCCCTGCAATTCTCACATTATTCCTGTAATTTTTTGCATCCACATCTTTTATATACTTCCATAAGGTATTACTTACCTTCCTCATCCCCGAGCTGCTTCTGGGCAAGGCCGAGCTCGTTCTTGGACCACTCGAGGCTCAGCTTCAATGCATTGACCTCCGCAGTCAGTGCGGCAGAGGTCAGCAGTGCAGCCTGCATTCCCATATTGACATGCTTATGTTAGACTCCTGCGTATATCTTTTTAGATCCTCAGTTCGGCTTTTCTTTCTGAACACCAGACGGAGCATCAGGGGTTACTGTCTATGCGGTAATATTTTTACATATCTTAACTACATACCTCAAAGCCTGTTAGAAGGCTGGCACAGGCTTCAGTCAGCCCGCTCTTGGCGAACTGAACTTTCTGGATCACCGCACTCATAACAGTGCATTGCTCCTCGTCGATGGAGGCACCGTTAAGCGCCTCCAGCAAATTATCCGGCGCCTCCGGTTGGACGGAGGTCACCGGTGTCGCAGTCTCGCCCTTCTTACGAAGGGGCCGCCTGCCAGACTCCGGAACCACTGAAGGTTCCTGCGCGGAGTCCGGCCCAGGGCCGAACTCAGAACCCTTCGGGGTTTGATTCCCCTCGTACCCAAAGTCCGGGAGGTGGCCTTGCGGCACCTTCGGGACCTCCTCCTCCTGGCTGGGCCCCTTTTCGGACCCCACCTCAGCATCATCCGCAGCGCGAGGAGAGGAGACGGCCGGAAGTGAAGTGCTATTCACGTCCGACGATGCCAGGGAGCCGCTCGTTGAAGTGTCGAGCCTGTCCTTGGGCGGGCTGCAGGGTTATGTTCGGCGTTAGGAGATTCTGTACGACAAACGAAAAGCCATGAGTTATTCTGGTATCCGGACACTTACGATGTCGCCAGGGGCTTAGTCCTCGGCGGGAGGAGTCTGCCTCGGAGTCGTCGGACGATGAGTCCGACAATACCTGGCGCCGGGAACTCCTTCGAGCTCCCGTGGCCTTCTTCTTGGCCTTCTTCTCCGGCACCACATAAGGCGCCGGAACCAGCAACCCCGTTAATTGGGCGTCCGCTGGGTCTTGTGGCAAGGGAGCCGGACAGTTAACCAGCCCGGACTTCTTCTGCCAGGCCTGTCAAAGGTAAGGGAGTTTAGATCCCGCATAGAGTCAAACTATGAAAAATAAGTGTCCTGTAAAGGGTAAAATAGCTTACCTCGCTGGCTTGACGCTGCGAGCTAAATCCGTGATCTTCGCTAGCAGATGCGGGGGCCTCGGCACCCTTGAACAGCACCTTCCAGGCATCTTCGTACGTAGTGTCGAAGAGCCTGCTCAAGGTTTGGTGCTATGCCGGATCAAACTCCCACAAGCTGGAGGCCCGTCGTTGGCACGGGAGGATCCAGCGGATGAGCATGACCTGGACTACGTTGACAAGCTTGATCTTCTTGTTCACAAGGTTTTGGACGCAGGTTTGGAGTCCGGTCAGCTCCTCCGAATTACCCCATGCCAGGCCCTTCTCTTTCCAGGAGGTGAGCCGTGTGGGGATGCCAGATCGGAACTCGGGGGTCGCTGCCCATTCAAGGTCATGCGGCTCGGTGATGTAAAACCACCCTGATTGCCACCCTTTGATGGTTTCCACGAAGGAGCCCTCGAGCCATGTAACGTTGGGCATCTTGCCCACCATGGCGCCTCCACACTCCGCCTGCTGGCCCGCCACTACCTTCAGCTTGACATTGAAGGTCTTCAGCCATAAGTCGAAGTGGGGCTTGATGCGGAGGAAGGCCTCGCACACGACGATGAACGCCGAGATGTTGAGGATGAAATTCGGGGCCAGATCGTGGAAATCCAGGCCGTAGTAGAACATGAGCCCCCGGACAAATGGGTGAAGTGGAAAACCTAGTCCGCACGGAGGAAGTGGGTGAGGAACAATACCCTCTCATGGGGCCAGGGGGTGGGGATGAGCTGCCCCTTGTTGGGAAGCCGATGCACGATGTCGCTGGACAAGTATTCGGCCTTCCGCAGCCTTTTGATGTGCCCCTCCGTGACGGAGGAGGCCATCCACTTGCCTCCCGCTCCAGACATGGATGGGGAAGGTTGAGGCGAGATGTGCGGACTTGGGCGCTGGAGCTCGAGTGCACGGAAATGGATAAGCAAAGGAGGAAGAAGGCGTAGGTGAAAAGGTGGACCCTTATCCCCTTATATGGACGGACGAAACCATGTGTCCCAACCAGCCTGGTAAAACTCGCTTATCTCCCCATGATCTCTGCTTTGACAGGACGTGCCATGGAAACCGCCTCGCTAAATGCGCTGAGGTGGAATAGTAAAAATGATTCGAATAAAGGCTTGGCCGTGGTGTGATGTCACGCCACGTAATACGTCAGCAGATTGAGTTTGTGTAAATATTATTCTCTCTACGGTGGTATGTGGAACTTATTTTGCAGAGCCGGACACTATCCTTGTGTTCAAAATCTTCTATGAAGTATTCGGAGGAGGAACCCGCCTTGCAATGCCGAAGACAATATGCGCGCCGGACTCGTCGTCATTGAAGCCTCGTTCAGGGGCTACTGAGGGAGTCTCGGACTAGGGGGTGTCCGGATAGCCGAACTATCATCTTCGGCCGGACTACTGGACTATGAAGATACAAGATTGAAGACTCCGTCCCGTGTCCGGATGGGACTTTGCTTGGCGTGGAAGGCAAGCTTGGCGATACGGATATGTAGATCTCCTACCATTGTAACCGACTCTATGTAACCCTAACCCTCTTCGGTTCCTATATAAACCGGAGGGTTTTAGTCCATAGGACGAACAAAAATCATAGCATAGGCTAGCTTCTAGGGTTTAGCCACTCTGATCTTGTGGTAGATCTACTCTTGTACTACCCATATCATCAATATCAATCAAGCAGAAGTAGGGTTTTACCTCCATCGAGAGGGCCCGAACCTGGGTAAAAACATCGTGTCCCTTGTCTCCTATTACCATCCGCCTAGACGCACAGTTCGGGACCCCCGACCCGAGATCCCCCGGTTTTGACACCGACAGTCCCACTTGAGTTTCCAAATGCATCTCGCGACATATAGATAGACAGCATAATTGCATTTCTTTGTCACTTGTTGACCGTACTTTCTTGTCCATACCAAATCTTAGTTGTTATTTCAAAGCAAACATCAGTTTCTAACTACCCTTTGCGCGGTTTGCAGCTTCAGATCTGCCATCCCACTGCCACCGTCAACACTGTACTGATCATGCTTATGTTTTCCCCATTTTATGATGACCACAATCATCCTACGTGGTTCATGTCGTAATAGCACTGCTCCACCGATCGAGCTAAACAAGCTTAGTTGTACAAATTCATATCTGATATTATTGCTGATATTAGTAAAACTGAGAGATGTTTAATTGGTTAGCTAAATGTTCCTACTTTAGTTTCGAAATGTATGTGAGCCACATATGGAGAGACCGGAAAGAATAGTATTTCTCTGTGCGCTCTAGTTCATCATGGGTGGCCAACCGACATTGTATTGAAACACTTGTAATATCTTCAATCTGCTTGCTCTTCTGCTCTTCTTTAAGATGATACTCTTCTCTTGCGGTCGACTGGTCAGGTCGACTTGTTCTCCCTTAGTATATTTTAAATCTGTCAGGTCAGGTTGACTTGTTCTTCTTTACTATATGTTGAAGCTATCATCTGCGAAGTGTCATCACTTCTGGAGCTCTCATATTTTGAGTAGTAGGCCACATTATATTAATGCACATAACAAATTACAGCATGCATGGCATCTTTTAAAGAATTGCAGAGATAGCACAAAGGGGTTTACAGGGAGGCAATATTGGATTAGAATCACTTCTGCATTACAAATAAAATCTCACTTGTTTTTATGTTTTCATGCATATCAGATATTGAACATTATCAAAATGAACATGAGAATGGGCGCACGAGAGGAATATTGCGGAACGATCCACTGGATAACAAACTTGGCATGGTGGAGGATGTCCTATCTTATTCACACATAAAGGTGCTTGCTCTAACTTTGCAAAGTTGTATTGGTCGCACATATTTTGCATCTGACCTCTCGCATTTCTTTTACTTTGTTACACCATCTGCTTACTTTAAGCATCATATATGAGTATATGCCATAACTATCCATTTTCTGTACCTATTCCATGTGTCATCACACTATGTTTTTCCAGTCAAATGTTGTTCTTTCATGATAGATGTCCAAAAGGAAGAGGGTGAGTGCAGATCCTCAAGGAGTACAAACTAGGTATTTGGAAAAGGTAGTGGTACCTGTTAAATCAGATAGATCAGCATCCACAGAAAACACAGGCCCAACTGTACCACACTTTACCCCTACTCCAGTGGCCAAACCCCTATTAGAACTGCTGGGAGCCCAGCGTCAGGTACTGTCTATGATATCAATTCAAAATTTGAACTCCTAAATTTCTGCTTGTGCCTTACCTTCTCTCTTTTATGAAAACTAATTTCAGATGAATCTCCTTGCTCAAAGGATCATACGATCTCAAAACAATAATGGGCTCTGCATTGCTCTTGTCAGTACCACTCTCCCTTTTGCCTTGTAACGCGGTACTTAATTAATTGCTATTTGATTATGTATCATCAGTCTGCACCTGAGCTTCATTATCCTCTGTTTCTTCCAATATTATTTGATCTATATTTACTCTTTGCAAAATCTAGAATAATGGCAATGCTTATAAAGAATTTTCTTTGGGGAATTTATTGAATTATCCTTCCATCAACATGGAGAAGGGCTTTGTCCAGCCCGTGTTAACATGTAATGTAAGTTCATCCTTCTCAAGCCTTCAAACTTTGTTCTAGTATAGATTTGGATAGGCATCATTGCCTCCACTGCTGTTTGCTTTATTGTTTACATCTGATTGGATGTTTGCAACAACTACCAGTTTGAAATTGTAGTTGTAAAAACATGTTCCTTATGCAGAACAGATCCATTTATTTGCTTATATAATTGTGAAACCTATTACGTGTCTCCTTGTTTCTCTTTCAGAGTCGTATCTCTTACGCCAGGCAGAACTTTAGGGAAGATAGTGAGCCAAACCATCTTGAGGACAGCGAGATGACCCCAAGGTGCTGTCTTGATGAAGACAGTGAGTTGAAGCTACTCACCAGCAGGTGTGAGACAACCTCTGTGCAATTGCTGCCTCAATTAGTTCGACTTCTTCAGTCTCAACTTAAAGCGAAAAGGCTTGCTTCAGCTCAGCTCCGACTTGAAGTCAAAGATGCAATGAAGATGTTAGAGGACTGCCGTGCGCACCAGCATGCCTTAAATCTAATGTTGATGCATCTATCATTGACACAACTGAGGTCTACTCAGCTTCTTCAGCTGTTTGGGGGGCCCGACCTAGGCAGGCCTAGTGCCTTCTGAAGTGCTCTCAATTTTGTATATTCTTTTGTCGGCGCGTTTATTTGCACTGGTGGCGAACTTTGATGCCCAGTGGATGTAATATGTGTGATAGTCGTGATAGCCTAGCGTAAGTTGCTTGCTTATTTATTTCCTTGTTGTCTTGTTTATTTGTTTGCTTGTAGTCATTGCTGTTCTTTTTCCGCGGTTTGCTAGTGGCTGCAATAACCTATTTTTTAAAACTAGGCCACTATAACCATGGGCTAATATTTACTGTAGTGACACTAGGCCTCCTACGGGCCGTAGAAATAGTGGGCCTTCTATGGGCCGTAGAAACAGTGGGCCTTCTACGGGCCGTAGAAACAATGGGCCTTCTACGGGTCGTATCATCAATGGGCCTTATATGGGCAGTATGATCGATTGGCCAAACATGGGCCAATGACAGGCCGCATTATGGCCGTAAACGGGCTAGAGTTGGAATTGTCCGTTCATGGGCTGACCATAACGGGCCATCGTTAATAGGCCGTATTTCATGACGCTATGAAAACGGCCCAACAAGTTAACGGACCACAAACGGGCCGACTATAACCACGGGCTGAATTTGGCCCATAAGCAGAAAATGAACAGTAACGGGCCGTAAGTAAACGAATGCTGGAAATGAGCCCATGAATAAATGGGCTCTGAGAAGGCTGAAAGATAACATGGGCTGGAAACAGCCCAACGGAACAATGGGCCCTTAATGGGTATAAAGCAATACACTATTCAGTACGGGCCAGTTTCACCACGGGTCGTTAATAGGCCAAGAGTTACATAGGTCCTCATATGGCCCGAAAGACGTCATGGGCCATACATGGGCCAGAAGTGAAAACCGGCTGGAATCATATTGGGTGGCCCAGATGACGCTACTGGGCCTAATTTGGATAGGGCGTAACAGGCCTTGGGTTAGCGGGCTGTAAATGGGTTATATGCGAACAGGCCGTTAAAAGGCTTTACATGGGCCGGCCCGCCACCTTTTGACCAATTCAAACGGGCCGGCCTTTTCACAGGAATGGGCCTCTATTGGGCCGTGCCACGTGTCGATGTATCATAGGTGCCTTCTGTCCAATGAGTGGATGACATCTGTCCCAACGGTGAGCCGACACGTGTTTCCTCCAGCCAATGCTGATTTTACACGTGGAAGATCCCCATTGGTCGGGGCTGTTAATGGTTTATCGGATCCAAAACCCGACCTGATAGATTAACGGCGTTCTGTTACGGTGGATGCCACGTGTCGGTCACCCTTGACGAAAGCACTTCTGTGACGCGCGATTTATCGTCATGGAAGTGGACACTTCCGTGATGATAATTTTGGTAATGTCATGGAACACTTCTACAACAGCACATGTATGACTATCTTGATTCTGTCATAAATTTGTCATGGATGTACATGCATGACAAAAAACGCGACCTACTGTGACAAACACGTATCATCACGGAAGTGTATTTTTTTGTAGTGAAAGTTACCAATGAACGAAGACGAAGAGGGGATGCCTTCCCGGGGCATCCCCAAGCTTAGGCTTTTGGATATTCTTGAATATCTTGGGGTGCCTTGGGCATCCCCAAGCTTAGGCTTTTTCCACTCCTTATTCCATAGTCCATAAAAGCTTTACTCAAAACATGAAACTTCACAACACAAAACTCAACAGGAAATCTTATAAGCTCCATTAGTGAAAGAAAACAAAACCACCACATAAGGTACTGTAGTGAACTCATTCTTTATTTATTTTGGTGTTAAACCTACTGTATTCCAACTTCTCTATGGTTTATAAACTATTTTACTAGCCATAGATGCATCAAAATAAGCAAACAACACATGAAAAACAGAATCTGTCAAAAACAGAACAGTCTGAAGCAATCCGTAACTAACGCAAACGTTTGGAATTCGAAAAATCCTACAAAAATAGGAAGTCCTGGAAAATTTGTTTATTGATCATCAGCAAAAAGAATCAACGCAAAAACACGTTTCTGTGATTTAAAAAAACTAAATTCATGCGCTCAAAGTTTTTGTTTTTCAGCAGAATCAAATCAACTATCATCATAGGTTATCCTATAGGTTCTACTTGGCACAAACACTAATTAAAAGATAAAAACATATCTAAACAGAAGGTAGATGCAAGATTTATTACTAAACAGGAGCAAAAACAAAAAACACAAAGAAAATTGGGTTACCTCCCAACTAGCGCTATCGTTTAACGCCCCTAGCTAGGCATAAAAGCGAAGATAGATCTAACGTGTGCCATCTTTGGCACTAAATTCATCAATAGAGCACTTGTGATCTCTAGGGATTTCTCCCCTTTTAGCAATGGCTAAACCTTTAGGCAAAAATTCAAGAAATTCGTTGTTAGCAAAAGGTTCCTTAACGATAGAGAGACAATTGGGACGAACACTTATGGATTTGAGATCCACATCTCCCTTACTAGAAGATTCACCCTTATTTTTAGGAACATAAATAAACTTGGCAGTTTTAGTAGGGGGTTTTGGAGTGTTTTTCATGGAGGAAAACGCGGAACCTAAGTTTGTAATGATATCCTCAAGTTTACCGATTCTAGCAGAGTCTAAATCTATTTTCTCATTAACTATAGGTTCTTTTTCTTAAAGATATAGATCCATATTGGGTAATGTGATTATGAATCTTTTTATTCAAATTTTCAATCAACGCAACAGTGGCAATTTTATTTTCAATAATCTCAAGCCGTTGCATAACGTGTTCTAAAGTTAAAACAGTTCCATTGACCAAAAGAGGTGGTGAGCCAAACAAATCTAACATAGCATTATAAGCATCAAACATATGGCTACTCATGAAATCACCTCCGGTAGCAATATCAAGAACACATCTATTCCAAGGAGTAATGCCTACATAAAAATTGCGGAGAAGAATGGAAGTGGAAAGCTTCCTAGAAGATTTACATTGGGCATTGCAAATTCTATGCCAAGCATCTTTTAAATTTTCTCCCTCCCTTTGCTTAAAATTGAGAATTTCTTGTTTGGGAGTGATAATAAGGATAGGAAGACTAGCCATGGTGCAAGGTGAACGAACTAACACACGGCAAACGGAAAAAGGCAAGCAAAAAAGAGAGAGGAGGAGATTGGGAAAGAGAGGGCGAATAAAACGGCAAGGGCGAAGTGGGGGAGAGGAAAACGAGAGGCAAATGGCAAATAATGTAAATGCGAGGGAGATGGGTTTGTGATGGGTACTTGGTATGTCTAGATTCGAGAGAAGACCTCCCCGGCAACGGCGCCAGAAATCCTTCTTGCTACGTCTTGAGCTTGCGTTGGTTTTCCTTGAAGAGGAAAGGGTGATGCAGCAATAGTAGCGTAAGTATTTCCCTCAGTTTTTGAGAACCAAGGTATCAATCCAGTAGGAGGCTCCTCAAAAGTCCCACGCACCTACACAAACACACAAAGAACTCGCAACCAACACAATAAATGGGTTGTAAATCCCTTCATGGCCACTTGCGAAAGTGAGATCTAATAAAGATAGTATGATAAGATAAATATATTTTTGGTATTTTATAATATATATGCCAAAAGTAAAGATGCAAATAAAAGTAGATTGGAAGCAAATATGATAAGAGATAGACCCAGGGGCCATAGGTTTCACTAGTGTCTTCTCTCAAGATAGCATAAGTATTATAGTGGGTGAACAAATTACTGTCGAGCAATTGATAGAAAAGCGAATAATTATGAGATTATCTAGGCATGATCATGTATATAGGCATCACGTCCGTGACAAGTAGACCGACTCCTTCCTGCATCTACTACTATTACTCCACACATCGACCGACTCATGCCTGCATCTAGAGTATTAAGTTCATAAGAAATGAGGAACGCATTAAGCAAGATGACATGATGTAGAGGGATAAAGTCAAGCAATATGATATAAACCCCATCTTGTTATCCTCGATGGCAACAATACAATACGTGCCTTGCAACCCTTTCTATCACTAGGTAAGGACACCGCAAGATTGAACCCAAAGCTAAGCACTTTTCCCATGGCAAGAAAGATCAATCTAGTAGGCCAAACCAAACTGATAATTCGAAGAGACTTGCAAAGATAACTCAATCATACATAAAAGAATTCAAAGAAGATTCAAATATTATTCATAGATAAACTTGATCATAAACCCACAATTCATCGGATCTCGACAAACACACCGCAAAAAGAGTTTACATTGAATAGATCTCCACAAGAGAGGGGAGAACATTGTATTGAGATCCCAAAAGAGAGAAGAAGTAGTCATCTAGCTAATAACTATGGACCCGTACGTCAGTGGTCAACTACTCACAACTCATCGGAGGGGCAAGGATGTTGATGTAGAAGCCCTCCATGGTCGATTGCCCCTCTGGCAGAGTGCCGGCGAAGGCTCCAAGATGAGATCTCGTGGATATGGAAGGTTATGGTGGTGGAAATTGTGTTTCGTTGGCTCCCTGGATGTTTTCGGAGTACGTAGGCTTATATAGGAGGAAGAAGTACGTCGGTGGACGCCCGAGGGGCCCACAAGACAGGGGGCGCACCGTATAGGGGGGCGCCCTCCTATCTCGTGGAGGCCTCGGCTACTTCTTTACTTGCAATCCCAGTCCTCTGGATCACGTTCGTTCCAAAAATCACGCTCCCGAAGGTTTCATTCCGTTTGGACTCAGTTTGGTATTCCTTTTCTTCAAAATACTAAAATAGGCAAAAAAAACAGCAATACGGGCTGGGCCTCCGGTTAGTAGGTTAGTCCCAAAAATGATATAAATGTGTAAAATAAAGACCATAAACATCCAAAAGGGGTAATATAATAGCATGGAACAATCAAAAATTATAGATACGTTGGAGACATATCATGCATCACGTAGACGGTACGCTCCTCCGGTGAGGACTTTATCAATGATGAAGGGACCCTCCCACTTGGGCTTGAGCTTGTCCTTTTTCTTTTCCAGTAGGCGTAGAACGAGTTCGCCAACGTTATAGGTTTTGGCTCGTACTTCTCGGCTTTGATACCTTTGAGCATGCTGCTGATAGAATGCGGAACGGGCCTTTGGGATGTCACGCTCCTCCTCTAGAGCATCTAAACTATCCTGCCGATCCAGCTCGGCTACTCTCTCTTCGTACATGCGCACTCGAGGTGAGTCATGAATAATGTCGTAGGGCAATACCTCCTCTGCGCCGTACACCAAAAAGAACGGTGTGTATCCGGTAGTGCGATTCGGCATGGTCCGCAGCCCCCATAGTACGGAGTCGAACTCCTCAACCCAGTGCGTATCTGATTCCTCCAAGGATCGCACTAGTCTGGGCTTGATGCCTCTCATAATAAGACCATTTGCTCGTTCAACTTGACTGTTTGTTTGGGGATGATAGACGGAGGCATAACCGAGTTTGATGCCCATGTTACTGCACCAAGTTTTCACTTCTTCGGCTGTGAAGATGGAGCCATTATCAGTGATAATGATATGGGGGACACCGTAACAGTGTACGACCCCGGATATGAAGTCTATCACTGGTCTGGATTCGGCCGTTTTAACTGGTTTGGCTTCTATCCATTTGGTGAATTTATCTACCATGACCAACAAGTATTTTTTTCTTATGGCTTCCTCCTTTAAGGGGTCCAACCATATCGAGCCCCCAGACTGCAAAGGGCCAAGTTATGTGGATTCTTTGCAGAGCGGTAGGTGGCATATGGCTTTGATTTGCAAAAAGCTAGCAACCGGCGCAATGTTGGACGAGGTCCTGTGCGTCTGCTCAGGCTATCGGCTAGTAGAAACCTGTACGGAAGGCCTTCTTACAAGGGCCCGAGCTGCGGCGTGATGGCCGCCGAGTCCAGCATGAATTTCGGCCAGTAGCTGTCGTCCTTCCTCTTCTGAGATGCACCTTTGGAGCACTCCGGTCGCGCTTTTGTTATACAGCTCTCCCTCGTGAACCTTGTAGGCTTTAGGGCGCCGCACAATGCAACGCGCCTCATTTTGGTCCTCGGTGAGTTCTTGCCTATTTAGGTAGGCTAAGAAGGGTTCTGTCCAGGGGGCGATGACAACCATAATCACGTGGGCCGAAGGTATTATTTCGGTGGCAGAGCCTCCGATTACGTCAGATTGTTCAGGATCTAGGGTTGTGTTCGGGTCCGGACTGGTATTGCCGGTCTCCCCTTCCCACACCACGGATGGCTTGAACAGCCTTTTCAAGAAGATATTAGGTGGGACCGGGTCACGCTTAGCACCGATGCGGGCGAGGATATCCGCCACTTGATTGTTTTCTCGGACCACATGGTGGAATTCGAGCCCCTTGAACCGAGATGACATTTTGAGGACGCCATTACGGTAAGCCACCATTTTTGGGTCCTTGGCGTCAAAGTCTCCATTTATTTGAGATATTGCGAGGTTCGAATCCCCACACACTTCCAGGCATTGAATGCCCATGGAGACTGCCATCCGAAGACCATGCAACAGAGCCTCATATTCGGCTGCGTTGTTGGAGTCTGTGTATAATATTTGGAGTACATATTGGACGGTGTGTCCGGTGGGGGATGTCAGGATGACGCTTGCCCCAGACCAGCCAGCATCTTAGAGCCATCAAAGTGCATGATCCAATTGGAGTACGCGCCGTACTCTTTAGGGAGTTCGGCTTCTATCCATTCGGCAACGAAGTCGGCCAGTACTTGCGACTTAATGGCTCGCTGTGGTTTGTATATTATATCGGACGGGAGGAGCTCGATAGCCCATTTAGCAATCCGGCCCGTGGCATTGTGGTTATTTATTATATCGTTGAGTGGTACTTCAAAGGCCACCGTGATTGAACACTCTTGAAAGTAGTGTCGTAGTTTCCGGGATGCCATGAAGACCGTGTATGCTATCTTTTGATAATGTCGGTATCGTGACTTGTATGGAGTGAGGACAGTGGATATGTAGTATATCGTCTTTTCAAGCGGGAACTTATGTCCGTCCGTCTCTCGTTCGATGACGGGCACTGCACTTACAACCTGGTGTGTTGGAGCTATATATAACAGCATAGATTCGCCGATATTTGGCGCGGCCAGGATTGGATTGCTGGCCAATAGGGCCTTTATTTCTCCCAGTCCGGCCGTAGCCGCATCCATCCACTCAAAGTGTTCAGTGCGTCGAAGAAGGTGATAGAGAGGTAGTGCCTTTTCTCCTAATCGGGAGATGAAGCGGCTTAGGGCGGCAACGCATCCAGTTAATTTCTGGATTTGCTTGAGGTCTGTTGGGGTAGCCAACTGTGATAGAGCTCGGATTTTAGCCGGATTTTCTTCAATTCCTCTATTGGAAACGATGAAGCCCAAGACATTTCTGGCAGGTACGCCGAAGACGCATTTTTCCGGATTGAGCTTGATTCATATGTTCATAGATTGTCGAACGTAAGCCTCTAGTCGTTTATTAAGGATTCGACGTGTCTAGTTTTGATGAGCACATCGTCTACGTATGCCTCCACTGTTTTGCCAATTTGTGTTTCCAGGCATGTCTGAATCATGCGTTGATAGGTTGCACGGGCGTTTTTGAGCCCGAAAGGCATGGTGTTAAAACAGAAGGGGCCATATGGAGTGATGAATGCCGTTGCGGCTTAATTGGACTCCGCAATCTTGATTTGATGGTATCCGGAGTATGCGCCGAGGAAGCACAATGAGTCATGTCCTGCGGTAGCGTCGATGATTTGATTAATGTGAGGGAGGGGGAAGGGATCCTTCGGGCAAGCCTTATTGAGGTCCTTGAAATCGACACATAGGCGACAGGATTTGTCCTTCTTTGGTACCATCACTAGGTTTGCTAGCCAGTCTGGATGTTTTATTTCTTTTATGAATCCGGCCTCGAGTAACTTGGCTAGCTCTTCTCCCATGGCTTGTCGCTTAGGTTTTGAGAAGCGCCGAAGAGCCAGCTTGACCGGCTTGTATCCCTTCAGTATGTTTAGGCTATGTTCGGCCAGCCTGCGTGGGATACCTGGTATGTCTGAAGGATGCCAGGCAAAGATGTCCCAATTCTCACGCAAGAACTCTCGCAGTGCGGTGTCTATTGTGGGGTTCAGCTATGCTCCGATGGATGTTGTTTCTGTAGGGTCTATTGGGTGGACCTGGAATTTGACTATTTTGTCCGCTGATTTGAAAGAGGTGGATTTGGGTCATTTGTCGAGTATTACGTCGTCCCTGTCCACCGTGGAGCGTAGCGCAGTTAGTTCTTCGGCCGCGAGGGCTTCAGATAATGCCTCAAGGGCCAGTGCAGCGGTTTTATTTTCGGCGCATAGTGCTATGTCCGGATCACTAGCTAGAGTGATGATTCCATTGGGCCCGGGCATCTTGATCTTCATGCCCGTAATGGGGTATACCTTGAAAGCTCGTGAATGCATCCCGCCCTAAAAGGCCGTGGTATCCGCTACTGAACGGGGCCACTTGGAATGTGATTTCTTCGGACCTATAATTCTCCGGCGTGCCAAATACCACATCTAGTGTGATTTTTCCCGCACATCATGCCTCCCGACTAGGGATGATTCCCCTGAAGGTCGTGCTATTTTGCTCAATGCGGCTCTTGTCTATTTCCATTTTGTTAAGAGTCTCCTAGTAGATGAGGTTTAATCCGCTGCCGCCATCCATGAGCACTTTAGTAAGCAGGAAGCCGTGCACAATTAGACTAAGGACCAGAGCGGTTGGTGCTCAGACTGTTCGGAATTGAGGTTTGTCACTGGCATTGAAGGTTACGGCTGTGTTGTCCCATGGGTTTTTATTGCGACATGGCAGACTTCTGCGAGGCTACGGAGTTCTCGCTTGCGCCTATTATTTGAGGCGAAAGTCTCGAATACTGTTAGTACTATATTGTTATTTTTAGTGGGATGGTGTTCTGCGGCATTGGTGATGAGGAGATCCTCGCCGCTCTTGGCCACCTGCCGGAGTATCCAACATGCTCTAAGGCTGTGCATTGGTATGGTATCCTGTGTATTGTGAATTTTGTATGGCCCATTAAGCCATCCCTCCAATACGGTTCCACGCCCTATAGAGGGCTTTGGTTTTTTTGTAATTGGATCGGGTGACTTGCGAGAGTGCACCCTTTTAGTTCGGACGGGGGGTCTAGTGAGAGAAGGAGGATCCCAGAATTTCGTTTGGGTTTTCCAGGCGCTTTCCATCGCACAGTACTTCTGTACTGTGGCCGCCAAGTCAGCGAAGTGTACCATGTCACGGAGACTTATGGCGTTGAGGATTCCCTTTTCCGTGTAGTTTTTGCAAAAGAATGAGATTGTGTCTTCCTCGCGACAGTCCTTAACCTTGCTCATTACAAGGAGGAATCTAGCCCAGAAGTGATGTACTGTCTCTTGGGGCTCTTGTCTAATGTGGGAAAGTTCTCTTGTATCTGGGTGGGTGGGTAGTGAGGGAGTCCTGGATTAGGGGGTGTCCGGATGGCCGGACTATAGCCTTTGGCCGGACTCCTGGACTATGAAGATACAAGATTGAAGACTTCGTCCCATGTCCGGATGGGACTTTCCTTGGTGTGAAAGGCAAGCTTGGCGATACGGATATGTAGATCTCCTACCATTGTAACCGACTCCGTGTAACCCTAACCCTCTTCGGTGCCTATATAAACCGGAGGGTTTTAGTCCGTAGGACGAACAACAATCATACCATAGGCCAGCTTCTAGGGTTTAGCCTCTCTGATCTCATGGTAGATCTACTCTTGTACTACCAATATCATCAATATTAATCAAGCAGGAGTAGAGTTTTACCTCCATCGAGAGGGCCCGAACCTGGGTGAAAACATCGTGTTCCTTGTCTCCTGCTACCATCCGCCTAGACGCACAGTTCGGGACCCCCTACCCGAGATCTGCCGGTTTTGACAGCGACATTGGTGCTTTCATTGAGAGTTCCTCTGTGTCGTCACCTTTAGGCCCGATGGATCCTCCGATCATCAACATTGATGCGGTCCAGGGTGAGACTTTTCTCCCCGGACATATCTTCGTATTCGGCGGCTTTACACTGCGGGCCAATTCGCTTGGCCATCTGGAGCAGATTGAAAGCTACGCCCCTGGCCATCAGGTCGGATTTGGAAGTTTGAACTATACGGCTGACGTCCGCGGAGACTTGATCTTCGACGGGTTCGAGCCACAGCCAAGCGCGCCGCACTGTCACGATGGGCATGATCTAGCTCTGCCGCCGAACAGTGCCCTGGGGGCCGCACAAGTGTCTGCTCCGACCCTTAGCTCGGAGCCGACTGCGCCGATCGAGGACGGGTGGCTGGACACCACCTCGGGGGCTGCAATCTCTACACTAATTGAGCCGTACACCAGCCCTGTCCTTTGCGAAGCTCATGACTCCAAGGTGCCAAACTCCTCTCCGGACTCCGAACCTTCCACGCCCCTGCCAATCGAATCCGATTGGGCGCCGATCATGGAGTTCACAGCTGCGGACATCTTTCAGCACTCGCCCTTTGGCGACATCCTGAATTCTCTAAAGTCTCTCTCTTTATTAGGAGAGCCCTGGCCGGATTATGGTCAGGAAGGTTGGGATGCGGACGACGAAGAAATTCAAATCCCACCCACCACCCACTTCGTAGCCACTATCGATGATTTAACCGACATGCTCGACTTCAACTCCGAAGACATCGACTGTATGGACGACGATGCAGGAGACGACCAAGAACCAGTGCCTACAGGGCACTGGAAGGCCACCTCGTCATACGACATATACATGGTGGACATCCCAAAAGATGGCAATGGCGACAGAACAACGGAGGATGACCCCTCCAAGAAACAGCCTAAGCGTCGGCGTCAGTGGCGCCGCTCTAAATCCCGCCACAGCAAAAACGGCGATTCCGGCACGGGAGACAATAACACCCCGGACAGTGCCGAAGACAACCCCCTCCAACATAATTCAGTGCAGGAGGATGGAGAAGCCAGCCCTCACGAGAGAGCGGCAGACAGAGAGGTAGAGGACGATAATTACATGCCTCCCTCTGAAGACGAGGCAAGCCTCGACGACGATGAATTTGTCATGCCTGAGGATCCCGTCGAACAAGAGCGTTTCAAACGCAGGCTTATGGCTACGGCAAGCAGCCTCAAGAAAAAGCAGCAACAACTTAGAGCTGACCAAGACTAGCTGGCTCATAGATGGACTGAAGTCCTTACGGCCGAAGAATATGAACTCGAACGCCACTCCAAGAGCTACCCAAAACGCAGGCTGCTACCCCGATTAGAGGAGGAAGCACCTAAACCTACATCACCAGCGCATGATACGGCAGACCGGCCACCTCATGGCCGCGACAGAGAGGGCTCTCGGCCCTTCACTCATGCCGCCCCCCGGTGCAGCTCAAAAAATACCAAGGCACGGGGAAGTGCGCTAGACCTGCGAGATATATTGGAGGACAGGGCAAGGCAAACAAGATCGATCTACGGATCGCGTGGGCGCCCCACTACACGTGACGATCGTCACGCCGGATATGGTAATTCCGGCCGGGCCGAACACAGTAGACAAAGCTCATTTGAGCTGCGTCGTGATATAGCCCAATACAGAGGCGCCGCACACCCACTATGCTTCACAGATGAAGTGATGGATCATCAAATCCCTGAGGGTTTCAAACCCATAAACATTGAATCATACGATGGCACAACAGATCCTGCGGTCTGGATCGAGGACTATCTCCTTCACATCCACATGGCCCGCGGTGATGACCTACACTCCATCATATACCTCCCACTCAAGCTTAAAGGACCAGCACGACATTGGCTTAACATCTTGCCAGCAGAGTCAATTGGTTGTTGGGAAGACCTGGAAACCGCATTCCTCAACAATTTCCAGGGCACTTATGTGTGACCACCAAACGCCGATGACCTAAGCCACATAATTCAGCAGCCAGAGGAATCGGCCAGAAAACTCTGGACATGGTTCCTAACCAAGAAAAATCAAATCGTCGACTATCCGGATGCAGAGGCCCTTGCAGCCTCCAGACATAACATCCGCGACGAGTGGCTTGCCCGGCACCTAGGACAGGAAAAGCCGAAATCCATGACAGGAAAAGCCGAAATCCATGGGAGAGGAGAGCTGGCTAGCTCGTAGTAACAACATGACCAAGAGCCCTGGTAATTCGGATACCAAGGACAGCAACGGCAGGTCGCGTCGCAACAAGCACAAGCGCCGCATTAATGGCGATAATGCTGAAGATATGACAGTCAATGCCGGATTTAGAGGCTCAAAACCCGGTCAGCGGAAAAAGCCATTCAAAAGAAATACTCCGGGCCCGTCCAATTTGGACTGAATACTCGATCGCTCGTGCCAGATACACGGCACCCCCGAAAAACCAGCCAACCACACCAACAGGTATTGTTGGGTGTTCAAGTAGGCAGGCAAGTTAAATGCCGAAAACAATGACAAGGGGCTGCATAGCAACGACGTGGAGGAGCCCCGGCCGCCGAACAATAGAGGACAGAAGGGCCAGACAGTGAACATGATATACACAACCCACATACCCAAAAGGGAGCGGAAGCGTGCACTAAGGGACGTATATGCGATGGAGCCAGTCGCCCCAAAGTTCAATCTGTGGTCCTCCTGCCCGTTCACTTTTGATCGAAGGGACCACCCCACTAGCATCCGCCATGGTGGATTCGCCGCATTGGTTCTAGACCCACTCGTTGACGTATTTCACCTCACTAGAGTCCTGATGGACGGCGGCAGCAGCCTGAACCTGCTTTATCAGGATACAGTGCGCAAAATGGGAATAGACCCCTCAAGGATTAAACCCACAAAGATGACCTTTAAATGCGTCATACCAGGTGTAGAGGCCAACTATACAGGTTCAGTTACACTTGAAGTGGTCTTCGGATCCACGGATAACTTCCAAAGCGAGGAGTTAATCTTCAACATAGTCCCGTTCCGCAACGGCTATCACGCACTGCTCGGACGAACCACATTTGCAAAGTTCAATGCGGTGCCGCACTATGCATACCTCAAGCTCAAGATGCCAGGCCCTCTAGGAGTCATTACGGTCAACGGAAATACCGAACACTCTCTCCGAACGGAGGAGCATACGGCGCCCCTCGCGGCGGAAGTACAAAGCAGCCTCTCAAGGCAATTCTCGAGTCCGGCTATCAAACATCCGGACACCGCCAAGCGCGCCCGGAGTAACCTACAACAAGACCGCCTGGCACCTTCCGAGCACGCGTAGCAATGCGACCCCAACCCCAGCCCTCGCGAAATTGCGAAACCAGTACTACGCGTACATAATTACGCTCTGGAAATACCATGGCCATAGGGGGAGGGGCACGACCACGGTAGGCCCAGAATGCGGCTCAACCGCACCAGGGGCTCCCGATTGTTTCATTCCTTTTTTTTCTTACTTTCAGGACTCCGTTCTCAAGAAGCCCTGTCTGGCAGTAGAATCGCTGAAACACACGATGCAACAACCAGTGAAGCAGAAAGCAACGTCGAGTGCCCAGGTGGTCTCTATAACGAGCAGTATACTTGTTTCACATATCAACCCGCAGCTCACCCATGGAGGGGGACATGTCAAATAGTCCCGTCCATTGCTTATCGCACTATTTGTATCGTTCTGCTTTTACCGCAGCCTTTTTGAATAAACCATACATAGCTTCTGCCTATTATTGCATTCCTGTTTTTATATATGTTCACTTATGACATGTTGCACCGTACACTTTGGTACGGCCAAATACACCAGGGGCTTAAGTACCCCAAAATATGGTGTGATAAGTCCGAACACTTTCACAAGTGCAGCACCCCGAATTTATAGCATTATATGCATCGGCTCCGAATCATGTCTTGGGTCAATAGTTGGGTTTGCCGGCTCCCATGTTTTGGTACCTTACGTTCTGTTATATCGGCCAAGGTAGCGCTAGGAGAAGTACTGCGATTGTGCCCCGGTTGAGCTGGGTTAAGCACCTCAGTGGAGAAAGCTAAAACTGACCGTCATGATAGGGCGAGAGCCGGTCGCTGTTCGACAGGTTTTCGAGTCCCTAAAGACTTATGCCGCTTAGAGCGAGGAGTCGGCTTTGTCCGGCCCAGGCGTGGATAGCGCCCCGAACTCGGTCTTCCGAATACTAGTGTCGGTGTACAAAAGTAGGGGTACCTTAGTATCCCGAACTTTTGCACGGGCAGTTGCAGCGACCCGCGGCAGGGCTTGCTGGGCGTCCGCCAAGATCCTCCGCGGCTACTTTGAAGACCATTCAAGAACAAAGTACTCAAACCAAGGCCCCGGAAAGAGGAGCTTGCCGGGAAGGCCAACCAAGGCCCCAGCAAGAAGACAAGACCCCGACAAGAGGAGCTTGCCGGGAAGGCCACTCAAGGCATTCCAAGAAAACTTGCCGCGACGCACCGCGCGCCCCGGCAAGGCCCGGTGAGCGACAAGCTCCTGAACACGACAAGACGATGACCGCGGCAACGAGCTTGCCGCGGGAAACCCCCACTTCGCGCCCGCGCTCCAGCACACCTGCCAACGTGTCGCTCTGGGACCCTCCCAAGCACACGTGGCAGGAGGCCGTGCAGCTAGGGGTGCGAGGTGGCAATCAGGCGCTGGCAAGATAACCATCGTGGCAAATGGTGGCGTCCCTAGCGGTCCCTTTCGGTACTATTTAGGCGACACAGACGGGCAATTAATGCCCTTGTCCCCTGCTGCCAGGGTTAGGTATGATAACACTGTACAGGTAGCTGTACCAACCTGCATTTTTACTCTTCTACCCCTCTTTCTACGCTGCCACCTGTCGGTGACCCCTTTAGCCTATAAAAAGGAGGCCCATGCGCACGTAGAAGGGGTTCGGTTAGCGACTGAGGGCACCCACACTCTCAAGCAAGAACAATATAGAAACATAAAGCAGCAGTAGGAGTTTTATCTCTCCGGAGAGCTCCGAAGCTGGGTAAAATCCCTCGCGCACTTCGCCTCGATCTGCTCTTCGTGCGCTCTCCGCCCCCCTGCCGAACCGAAAAGGGGCCCTGCCCCATAGGTGCTCGCACCCCCCGCGACATCTCTGGTGCGCCAGGTAGGGGAGCGTCGAGGTTGTGCGAACCTGATCCAGCATTTGCACGCGCTACATCAACATCTTCATCGACATGCCACCGAAGAAGAAGGCTTCGGAGGTGGCCGCTCCGTCCACGTCTATCCTACCGCTACCGGAGCAAACGGGCGGTGGGGTGGACGTCGGCGGAGGAACGGGCGCCGGCGGAGGGACTCACATCGTCACTCGGTCCAAGGACAAGGCCCCGCAAGCTTCAGCGTCTGTACATACGCCGCACCCCTCCCAGGAGGTGCAGGATCAACAACGCCACAGTGCTCCTAGCACCGTACTCGCGCTAGAACAAGGCCAAGCTGGTGGGTCGCGGGACGCTCAAGGCCAACATGCGCGACAACATGCTGGCGCGAGCGCGGGACGGTCGCCTGGACGGGATGTTGCTCCTTCTAACAATGTTAGAAGTCTGAGCATATCCCGCACCTCGCGTCGCTCGCCACCGCCACCCAAGACTCCAGAGGAAGCGCTGGCCCGAGCCCAGTTGCTTCTAGATTACCCTCCAACGCCAGACAAGATTGACGACTGGAGGGCCACCATTCAGAGCCTTATCGGCTTCGCCAACGGCGACAAGCCCCGGCAACCGAGCATATCGAAGCCCCGGAAAGACGCCCAGGCACAAGCCGACGCCGATAAGATCGCTGGGGGTGCCACCACCGTGTACTCCCCACCATGAAGGCCAAGATCGCTGACTCGCCGGGCCAACCTCGACACCGACTCCACCGCGTCGTCGGACCCGCGAGCTCGCCGCGATCAATACCAAGTTCTCCAAGAATGACGACAAGAAGACGCTCGTACTCGCATCGAGCGCCGAAGAGAAGCGCGGCGTTACAGACCAGCGCGCTGGGCCCACTGTTGATGTGCATGCGCCAGGGGAACCAGGCGACTTGCCGTACGCGGTAGGTTGCCCTGCATTCACTCGTGAGCTGCGGCAGGTCCAGTGGCCCAGTACCAAAAACTTCAAGCCAGATGTACCCGAGAAGTACGATGGCAGGATACATCCGTCGGAGTTCCTCAGCATCTACACCATCGCGGTGCAGGCTGCCGGGGGACGCGACGAGAAGATCCTCGCCAACTACTTCCCGCTGGTACTCAAGCCCAACGTCAGATCTTGGCTAATGCACTTGCCGGACAACTCCATCTCTTCGTGGGCGGACCTGTGTCATTAGTTTGTCGGCACCTTCACAGGCGGCCACAAACCCCATGGCCAGGAGAGCGATCTTCATCTGCTCGCCCAGAAGGAAGGAGAACCCCTGCGCAAGTACATACAGAGATTCAGCCAGGTGCAGCGCAACATCCCAGACGTCCACCCTGCCGCGGTTATCAGCGCGTTCCATCAGAACGTGCGTAACCACAGGATGAGGGAGGAGATGGCGACGTGCAAAATCAGAGATGTCAGCGAGCTATATGCTCTGGCCGACAAGTGTGCCCGTGCTGAGGAGGGGAGGAAACTCCCCGGAGAGAATGCAGGAGTAGAAGGATCTGACAGTGAGGATGCCGCCCCGGCGAAGAAGAACCGGAGGCGGAACAACAGAAAGGGAAAAGCTAAGGATGTGCTAATTGTCGAGCAGTCCGGCAATGGCGGTGGCCGCTGACAAGCAGGACGGCTCCGGCAAGCAGTACTGCAAGATCCACCGCACCAAGGGCCATGACCTCCAGGCCTGCAAGAAGGTTGAGCAGCTCGTAGAGCTGCAGAAAGCTGAATATGAGCGCCACGACAAGGAGAAGGCCCAGGAAGGTGGCGGAGGATCCGACAAGAAGCGTCCCGACCGGGGAGGGCGCCGCGGCAAGGCCAAGCAGCGGCAAGGAGACAGGCCTCCCCACGGCCGCGACAAGGATGAAGATGAGGACGAGGATGATGAGATGGAGGAAGATGAGGCCGACAAGCAGGAGTTTCAGAAGGCAACAAACGTTTTGTGCGTTGACGGTGGTGCCTCTCTGCACACCTCGCACCACCAACTCAAACAGTGGATGCGGGAAGTGAACGCAGCAGAACCGTCCGTTGAGTCGTGCAAGCCCCTGAAGTGGTCCAGCACGCCCATCATCTTCGAAGTTGAGGATCGCCCTGACCGCATAACTGTGGTCGGGTGTTTGCCGATGTTGGTTTCGCCAACAATCCGCAACCTCAATGTCATGAAGATGCTGGTTGACGGTGGGGACGGCCTGAATCTGATCTCTTCCGCGGTACTCAAGAAGCTCCAGATCCCCGACAGCGAGCTCGAAGAGACCGGCACCTTTCAAGGAATCAACCCGGGAAGGAGCAAGCCGAAGGGGAAGATCACGCTGCCAGTAACGTTTGGCAGTGAGCTGAACTTCAGGACAGAGAGAGTCACATTCGACGTTGCTGATTTTCCATTGCCCTACAATGGGATACTTGGCCGTCCAGCGCTTGCCAAGTTCATGGCAGCCTCTCATCATGCCTACAACGTGCTCAAGATGCCCGGTCCGATAAGTGTAATTTCTGTCCATGGCGACAAGAAAGATGCACTTATCTGTACCGACAAAATCTACCGGGAAGCAGCAGCCGCAACAGAACACAAATCACTTGCCGCTGAAGCTCCCGGGGGGAAGAAGAAGACCAAGTCTGGCAAGAGTAGCTCTGATGCCCACTCCGGCAAGCGCACCTCTTCGGAGTGCTGCGCTACCATCGAGGACGCACCATCGAGCTCCACCGGCAAGTACAAGAAGGCAAAGACAGCTTCACCACAGACCAAGAAAGTGGCCGCCAAGGAGGACGGCACTGGTGGTACCTTCACCATTAGTGCCACGCTTGACCCTAAATAGGAAAGCGCGCTCGTTGCTTTCCTGCAGGCGAATGTCGATGTATTTGCATGGCAACCATCTGACATCCCCGGTGTTCCCAGGAAAGTAATTGAGCACCACCTTGCCGTCTGCCCTCACGCGCGGCCCGTCAAGCAGAGAGTCAGAAAACAAGCAGTAGAACGCCAAGAGTTCATTGCAGAGGAGATCAAGAAGTTGGAAGCAGCAGGCTTGGTCCGAGGAGTACTCCATCCAACGTGGTTAGCCAATCCAGTAGTCGTGCGCAAAGCGAACGGGAAGTGGAGGCTTTGTATTGACTTCACTGATGTTAATAAAGCTTGTCCCAAGGATCCATTTCCCTTGCCGCACATTGACCAGATTGTCGACTCCACGGCAGGATGTGATCTGCTTTCATTCCTTGATGCATACTCAGGATATCATCAGATCTTCATGGCGGAAGAGGATGAAGAGAAAACCGCATTCATTACTCCATGTGGCACGTACTGCTTTGTACGGATGCCTTTCGGACTAAAGAATGCTGGTTCAACATTTGCAAGAGTAGTCAATCATGCTTTTGAGCCACAGCTGCACAGAAATGTAGAAGCTTACATGGATGACATAGTGGTCAAGAGCAAGGACAAAGAAACTTTGATCCAAGATCTGGATGAGACTTTTGCAAGTCTGCGCAAGATCAATCTCAAGTTGAATCCCGAGAAGTGCGTGTTTGGAGTTCCTTCCGGCAAGCTTCTCGGATTCTTTGTGTCCCAGCGGGGGATCGAAGCCAATGCCGATAAGATCGAAGCCATTGAACAGATCGAAGCACCGAAGCGCGTCAAGGATGTGCGAAGGCTTGCCGGCTGTGTTGCTGCTCTCAGTAGGTTCATCTCTAAGTCTGCCGAGCGCGCCCTGCCATTCTTCAAAATTTTGAAAAAGGCAGGTCCAATGAAATGGACTCCGGAAGCGGAGGCCGCGCTGCAGGACTTGAAGAGATACCTATCCTCCACTCCAATACTTGTCGCACCTAAGCCACAAGAGAAGTTGCTGCTATATCTGGCAGCAACCAATCAAGTGGTTAGTGTTGCATTAGTAGCGGAGAGGGAGGCGGATGATGAGCCAGCGACCGCGGCAAGCGAGTCCAACGACAAGCAGGGGGCTTCCCCGACAAGTTCTGGTTCTGACAAGGATAGATCTACGCAGCCGCAAGAAGAGAAACAGAAGAAGATGGTGCAGCGCCCAGTTTACTTTGTTAGTTCCCTTCTGCAGGGGGCTAGATCAAGGTACTCTGGTGTGCAGAAATTGCTTTTCGGCCTTCTCATGGCCTCGAGGAAGCTGCGCCATTACTTTCAAGCGCACGAAATCACAGTTGTCACCCGCTTTCCGTTGAAGAGGATATTGCAGAATCTAGAAGCAACAAGCAGGATTGTCGAGTGGGCGCTGGAATTGTCAAGCTTTGGCCTCAAGTTTGAGAGCACCTCAACTATCCAGAGCCGAGCGTTGGCAGAATTCATAGCAGAATGGACGCCAACACCTGATGAAGAAACTCCGGAGAGGAGCATCCCCGTCAAGGAAGTGAACAAAGAATGGATCATGTACTTTGATGGTGCCTTCTCACTACAAGGCGCCGGTGCGGGCGTGCTACTCGTCGCGCCCACCAGAGAGCACCTCAAGTACGTGGTCCAGATGCACTTTCCCAAGGAGCAAGCAACAAACAATACCGCGGAGTATGAAGGCTTGCTTGCCGGACTCAGGATCGCGGCAGACCTTGGGATCAAGAAGCTTATTGTCCGGGGTGACACACAGCTTGTCGTTCGACAAGTAAACAAAGATTATCAGAGTCCGTTGATGGAAGCCTACATTGATGAAGTGAGGAAGTTGGAAGAGCATTTTGACGGCCTGCAAATGCAACACGTTCCAAGAGCTCAAAATGACATTGCAGACGGCCTGTCGAAGTGCGCCGCACTGAAGTTACCTGTGGAACCAGGGATTTTTATGCTCAAGCTGACTCAACCATCTGTAACACCATCAACTGGACAGAGCAAGAAGAGGAAGTTGGTTGCTGGCGACTACTTTCCGGCAGAGCTCCCCGAAGCCGCCGTCAAGAAGGTTCCCAAAAGCAACACAAAGGGTGCTGAGGAGCAGTCTGCTCCGACAAGCCCTAGGGCTTGTTTCGTTGAAGCAGACGCTCCCGACAAGCTGTGTCCCGACACGCTTGCCGGGGAGCATCATGCTCCGGCTGAATCACAGATTCTTGCCGTGGAAGTGGATGTTCCCGCAGCAGCATTTGCGCCTCTAGTCCTTGTCGTCGAGCCACAGGCTCCGGCATGGGCACAGCAGATTGTCCATTTCCTTCAAACAGGAGAACTTCCCGAAGAGCAGGAAGAAGCGGAAAGAGTAGCCCGGAAATCAAGTATGTACCAGTTTGTCGACGACATACTGTATAGAAGAAGATTCAATGGAGTGAAACTGAAGTGCATTTCCCGGGAAGATGGACAGGAGCTGTTGGCGGAGATACATGGAGGCATATGTGGTCACCACATTGGCGCAAGAGCACTTGCCGGCAAAGCTTTCCAGCAAGGTTTCTTCTGGCCGACAGCCCTCTAGGATGCAACTGCACAAGTAACCAAGTGTGAAGCGTGCCAGTTCCACTCCAAGCAGATACATCAACCAGCTCAAGCTCTCCAAACAATCCCTTTATCCTGGCCATTTTCGGTCTGGGGGCTCCACATCCTCGGCCCCTTTCCCCGAGCTGTCGGGGGCTTTGAGTACTTGTACGTCGCAATCGACAAGTTCACAAAGTGGCCTGAAGTGGAAGCAGTGAGGAAGGTGACAGCACAGTCAGCAGTCAAGTTCTTCAGGTCAATTGTTTGCCGTTTCGGAATCCCTAACAGGATCATCACCGACAATGGCACACAATTCATGAGCCGCACCTTCATGCAGTACGTCCAAGATCTTGGCGCCAAGATCTGCTTCGCTTCTGTTGCTCACCCGAGAAGCAACGATCAAGCGGAGAGGGCAAACGCTGAAGTGCTGCGCGGGCTCAAGACCAGAACTTTCGACAGGCTGCACAAGTGCGGAAGAAATTGGATCGAGGAGCTGCCGGTGGTTCTTTGGTCGATCAGAATGATGCCAAATCGAGCCACTGGCCAGACACCTTTTGCTCTAGTATATGGAGCAGAAGCAGTTCTCCCCACGGAACTCGTATACGGATCGCCTCGAGTGCTCGCTTATGATGAGCTTGAGCAAGAGCAGCTGCGGCAAGATGACGCGCTGCTCCTCGAGGAAGATCGTCTTCAGGCTGCTGTATGAGCTGCTCGCTACCAGCAAGCTTTGCGCCGCTACCACAGCCGCAAAGTTAAAGCCAGAAGCTTCGAGGAAGGCGACCTTGTTCTTCGGCGCGTTCAATCCGCTAAGAATTCCAACAAGTTGACGCCAAAGTGGGAAGGCCCTTATCGGGTGAGACGAGTCACTAGGCCTGGCGCTGTCCGCCTTGAGACCGAAGATGGCTTTCCGGTGAGCAACTCCTGGAACATAGAGCATCTTCGTAAGTTTTACCCATAAGGTGCGGTTGCCGGAACCTGTTCTGGCAAACACCTTTTGTACAAGCCTTGCCGCTGTTGCATGTAACCCTTTGTACAAAGCCGGGCGCAGATCCCGTGCATAAAGTACATGTGCTCAGCACATCTTGTCAAATTTCATGCCTTTTTCTTTTATGCATGTATTATCTGACAACTTTGTGCAGCACTCGCCTCCGGTAAGCAATAACAAGCCATAAGGCTCCATATCTTTATTTTCTCTTCTTTCTTTTTTCTCAAAAAGAAGGTTCCTTCGCCCACAAGTTCACGGGGGGGGGGGGGAAGGAGAGGATGAAGGTGTGGACCGAGCGTCGTTCAAAGAAGTATGGCCTTGCCGGGACACAGACGACAGAAAAGCTAAGTTGCCAAAGTTTGAGCATGATCATTTCTTAAAATTTTAAGCTATCCTCCTTGAACGACTGTGCTTTGTATGGAAAACCTATGCGCAGAGGAACCTCCTCGTAGCTAGTTGCGCCCTTACTTTGTTTCGAGTCGGCTCAACAACTTAAGTGAGCTGCTAGCGCCCTTACTTTGCTTCGAGTCCGCTCGGTAACTTAAGTGAGCCGCTAGCGCCCTTACGTTGTTTCGAGTCCGCTCAACAACTTAAGTGTGCTGCAACTAGTTGCGGCAAGGTTTCTTGCCGGAACTAGCACCGCCAGCAAGCTGCTGATGTTCCGCACTCAGCACTCGCGGCAAGCGTGCTCCGGCACCGCCAGCAAGCTGCTGATGTTCCGCACTCAGCACTCGCGGCAAGCGTGCCCGTGCCGGCAAGTTCCCTGAAAGCGTGGGGTAAAAACATACAAAGAAAGGACCAAGTAAAGGAGATAGCATAGCAAGCATTGCCCAGAATAAAGTTATATTACAAAAGTAACTTGTTGTGGCACTGACTAAATTGTTCTCATGACTTAGATAAACAGCGACAAGGAAAGGAGAAGAAAGATGGTCTAATCCACGCGCTCGCCGTCAACCCTCTTGACCTCATTCACCTTGTCCATGATGGGTGCGACAATGGCTTTGAGTTCTTCAAGATCGGCACCCGCCGGCAGCTTCTTGAGGACACGGGTGAGGTCGAGGCCCGGGTTGTGGAAGAGTATCTTCACCAACACCTTCTCCAAGACCTTGGCGCAGATTGCGCGCGACTCGTCCGCCAGCTTCTTCGGGATCCTTTCCCGGAGTTGCTGGAGGGCCGTCACCACGCCCTTGAAGAAAAAAGTAAGCTTGGCGCTGGGCGGGAGATTTTCGTCAGTGGAGTACCCAAAGCCCGCCAAGTCCAGTTCCGCCAGCTCCTCGTCGATGGATGCAGCGATGTTGACGAGGCCCTCCGTCCAGAGCTCCACCGTGACCTTGAAGGTGTTCTGAGTCTCGGCAGCCCTCGTCAGCAGTTCTTTGTTGCCCTTGACCTCTTTCTTCAAGTCATCCTCTCGCCTCTTGGCGGCATCCAGCGTCTCCGTCAAGGTAGCCAGCTTCAGCTTCAGATCAGCGCTTGAGTCCTTGGCGGCGTTCAGTTCCTTGATCTTCTCGGCGAGTCGAACTTGTAGATCGCCATGGGCAAGTGCATCCTTCTCGCGTTCACGCTGGAGTGTGGCAAACTCTTCATTCTTCCCTTTCACGTCCGCCTCCAACTGCATCACCTTTACCTCTAACTCCTTCTTGGCGGCCTCAGCAGCCGCGGCGGCATCCTTCGCCTCCTTGAGTGCCCCGCCAAGTGACTGCTCCCGGGCCTCGAGCTCCTCCTCATGGCTGTCCAGATTAACCTTTTTCTGTGTCAGTTCACCTTCCCGCCTGGACAGCTCCTCGGCGGCGAGCGTCTGCTGCTCCTCGGCTTCAGCCTTTTCCAGGATGAACGCTTTCTTCGCCTCGTCAAGTTGCTCCCTTTCCTCCGCAATGGATCGGAGGGCCTCCTGGTTGCGGCTTTTGAGCTCCTCCGCATGCTTTTCTATGTCAATTCCCGCCCACGCGACAAGCGCTTCCCGGGACTCAAGCTTCGCTTGACGGGCGCGGTAGAGTGACACCAACTTCCGGAGCAACTGCTCCTCCTCGGACTCGCCACTGCTGCTGCTGGGTGCGTCAACCACCGCCAGCCCAGCAGAGGCGAGTACTTCTCCGTCAAACTCTTCTCCTTCGACCGGCGCCCTGGAACTCGACGCCCAGGGAAGCTTGATGTATACGCCCTCGCCGGCCTTTAAGTAGGCACCTGGCTGGGGCTCCTCGGAGCCCGACACTGCATCAGCGGCGGAGGGGTCGGCAGTCGGTGTAGCACCCTGCGCTCCTGCACCCTCAGGGTTGCCAGTATGATTGCCGGACCCCTCGCCAGCTCCTGCGCCAGCAGCCTTGGCGGCTTCTTCATCGGCGGGTTCATCAGTGCTGGCCTCCTCCTCGTCCGTGGCGGCATCTTCAGTATTGCCGCGTGCGCCTTCCTCACCGGTGGCCTCAGTCTCCATCGGATCTATGAGAGGGGGATCAGAAGACAGGAAGAGGAAGAAAAAGTCAAGCAAAGATTCAAAAAGAAGATCAGAAGAAGAGAAGCCCAAGGGGAAAATTTCTGACAAGGAGAATTACCTGTGCTGGGCTCTGTGACCGTGGGCTCCACCACTAAAGGCTCGCTGGTCCCGCCCCTCGCCGGGGAACTGCCCCTTGTCGGGGACTGCTCCCTTGCCGGAGAGCGCTCCCTTGTTGGAAAATCGCCCCTTGGCGGCGTAGTTGAAGCAGACAGCACCTCTGGAGCGGCTTCTGGTTCCTCCTGATGGGTTGCTCTGCTCCTACACGAGCAAGTCAACAATCAAGATGTCAGCAAAAGAAGAAACACCCATGCGCGCCCCACAACAGGAAGTGAACTAAACACTTACGCTGGGGGCTCTGCTGGGGGCTGCTGCGAGGAGAAGGAATCGGGTCCGTCAGGGTAGTCTCGGATGTGTCTTCTGCCATCACAGCAGGATCGTCCTCGATGACAACCACAGGAATCTTGACCCTCTTCGCCGCTCTCTCGGCCAGAGTCCTGAAATGGAACAGGGATTCAGGGGGAAGCAAATCAGATACAAGACAAGCAGCAACAAAGATCAAAAGAAAAACAAGTACAATGTGAAGAAAGCCTTACTCCTCCTCCTCTTCTTCCTCCTCGTCGGAACTCAGCGCAGAGAGGTCAAAATCCGGTACCCTTTCTGCGTGGCGAGGCGGAGGAGTAGGCTCCCTTGGACGTTTGCCGGGAGCTGCGGCAGGATCGGGCGTGGCAGCCCGGGAAGACCCCGCCTCAGTTGCCGGCACGGCCTGAGACGCTCCCGCGGCAACGGTACTTGCCGCGGTGGAGCGCGTCCCACGACGCTGCGGCTGTTGGCCTGCTTGCCGCTCTGCTGTGTCTCCAACTCGACGGAGGCGCCCTCTTGGTTGGAATTGGGGGTGCGCTGGGGGTTCTGCCTGCGGCAAGCTGCTCGAGGACGGCTGGCCGCTCGCGCCCTCGGCGGGCTCGCTCGCTTCGGCCTCGGGCTCCCCCTTGCCAACGACCCCTCCGGCAAGGTCCTCCCGGTTGGCAAGGCTTGCCACCTCGGCTGCCTCTGCCTCCTCCAACGTGAAGCCAAACTCGCCCGCGGCGGCGGCTGCCGCCGCCTCTTCAGCCCTGGTGGCGATGTACCGCATCTCGTCGTCGGTGGTGTCGCGGGTGAGGAGCCTCTGCTCATCGGCATTGACTGCTACCTCCGTCAAGCCATCGAAGAATTGCCGCACGACGTCGTCGGCGGGCTCCATCCAAGTTGGGCTTATCCTGTGCGAGTCGCACTCTGGCATCATTGCGCAGATGCGATCGCGCTGGGAGTTGTTGCACAATGGGATGACGCCCCGCGGCAGCCTGAACCACTCTGGATGGTTGGCGTCATGCTTGAACAGCTCCTTCAGCATCCCGTCAAGCTCGAGAACTGTGAAGTTGAAGTTGAGGCCTGGACGCAGCCTCATGATATCCGCCGGGCCGCCAAACAGCCAGGCGGGCCTCCCCCTCTTCTGCAGAGGGGCGATGCGACGGCGAAGGAAATCCGCGCCAACTGCCCCCATTGTGAGCCCGGCAAGCCTGAGCCGGAGGATTCGGGTAGTGGCAATCTTCAGCCTGGCGTCGTCTGGCGACAGAGCGCTCCAGTCGCCGCCGCGCACTACCCGGGTCTGGCGCAGGTTGGTGAATGGCTGCGGATTGGCGTCAACGATCCAGCACCACTCCGCCCTCCACTCATCCCACTTGCTGCGGAGCTTGCCCACCAGATACACCTCCTTCATGCCGATTCGTGAGGTCCAGGCGATTCCGCCAGCCAATGGCTCTCCTTTCTCGGCTCGGGGGGTGAAATAGTGGCGAAAAAGAGCAACATTTGGGTGGATGCCAATGAAGTTCTCGCAGAGGTGTGCGAAAACCGCCATTGTCAGAACGGCGGTGGGGGTGAAATCAAGAAGATGAAACCCGTAGGTATTCATGATGTCGCAGAGGAAATCAGAAAAAGGTGGGCAGAGCCCACAATAGAAGAACACCGGAAAGAAATAGTATCCCCTGGGACACTTTTTCAAAGTAGAAGCTTCGGCGGAAAGTACCTGCGTGTGCGGATGCGCCCGCGTCTCGGCCGACCAGAAGAGATAGAACTCCTCCCGCAGCGCCTTCGGGGTGAGCTCGGGGGGGGGGGGGGGGAAGTGCTCGCTCCTTGCGCAGCGCCTCCAGCCGCAGCGCCTCGGCCGACTTCACGCTCTTCCCAGTCTTCGGAACCATGGCGGAAACAGTGGAAGAGGTTGGCGGCGACGGCGGCGGCGACGGCGGAACGCGGCTCTCTTTCGGCTTGGGAAGCGGAGGGGAGCGGCGGAGCTTTCTGAAGAAGGAACTACAAGTGGCGAAGGTGGGGGAACGACCCTGTTTCCCCTGCTTATAAACAGGGGGCGGACGTTACGCATTTCCTGGATTAAAGAATTACCCACGATCTCTCCCACGACGCCGCGTTTGACGCGTGCCGTTACGAGAGGGCGTGGTGGGTACGGAGTCGGATTTAGTGTGACCTAGGCCGCGCGTGCCCATGCACTGTTTTGGGCCTGGCCCAACAGCGCTCGGCACCGTGTCTGGCCCAGGCCCGGGGGCTCCTGTCGGTGTACTAAAGTAGGGGTACCTTAGTATCCCGAACTTGTGCACGGGCAGTTGCAGCGACCCGCGGCAGGGCTTGCCGGGCGTCCGCCAAGATCCTCCGCGGCTACTTTGAAGACCATTCAAGAACAAAGTACTCAAACCAAGGCCCCGGCAAGAGGAGCTTGCCGGGAAGGCCAACCAAGGCCCCGGCAAGAAGACAAGACCCCGGCAAGAGGAGCTTGCCGGGAAGGCCACTTAAGGCATTCCAAGAAAACTTGCCGCGACGCACCGTGCGCCCCGGCAAGGCCCGGTGAGCGACAAGCTCCCGAACACGACAAGACGACGACCGCGGCAAGGAGCTTGCCGCGGGAAACCCCCACTTCACGCCCGCGCTCCAGCACACCTGCCAACGTGTCGCTCTGGGACCCTCCCAAGCACACGTGGCAGGAGGCCGTGCAGCTAGGGGTGCGAGGTGGCAATCAGGCGCTGGCAAGATAACCATCGTGGCAAACGGTGGCGTCCCTAGCGGTCCCTTTCGGTACTGTTTAGGCGACACAGACGGGCAATTAATGCCCTTGTCCCCTGCCGCCAGGGTTAGGTATGATAACACTGTACAGGTAGCTGTACCAACCTGCGTTTTTACTCTTCTACCCCTCTTTCTACGCTGCCACCTGTCGGTGACCCCTTTAGCCTATAAAAAGGAGGCCCATGCGCATGTAGAAGGGGTTCGGTTAGCGACTGAGGGCACCCACACTCTCAAGCAAGAACAATATAGAAACACAAAGCAGCAGTAGGAGTTTTATCTCTCCGGAGAGCTCCGAAGCTGGGTAAAATCCCTCGCGCGCTTCGCCTCGATCTGCTCTTCGTGCGCTCTCCGCCCCCCTGCCGAACCGAAAAGGGGCCCTGCCCCATAGGTGCTCGCACCCCCCACGACAACTAGGGGCTTCGTCGAAATTTAAAATTATAGAATTCTATGGCTAAGTGAGAGTGTTCAACCATTATAGTCTGGTTGCCTCGTTTGTTGTGTTGAGCGCCTCCCTCGAAGGACCCAAGAATGGGAAAAAGAGTGCTCAAGTTTATCCCGAACACCCCAGCACTCGTGGCATGAGGGCAGAAGCCGACGACTCGCCATCTCTCAAATTTAATAAATGGCCGCACAGAAGGTAATATTTTAAATTCACAAGCGTTGCTTAGCGCATATGAATAAGTTTTTAGCGTACGGGATAACAAATGCGAGTTTACTCAAAAATTACATCTTTCGAGCATTCACCCGCTTCAGGACGCCCTCATAATACATCTCGGGCTTGCGATACTCCCTACCCGGCAGTTGCCTGTCCGTCACAAGCTTCTTAGCGTCCATCTTGCCCCAGTGCACTTTAGCACGGGCAAGGGCCCTACAGGCACCTTCGATGCAGACGGAGCGCTTGACGACTTCAATCCATGGACAGGTGTCCACTAGCCGCCTCACCAGCATGAAGTAGCTCCTAGGCATGGCTTCCTTAGGCCACAGCCAAACTATGAGGCCCTTCATGGCCTGTTCGGCCACCTTATGCAGCTCGACCAGCTGCTTCAGCTGGTCGCTCAAGGGAACCGGATGTCCGGCCTCAGCATACTGAGACCAGAACACCTTCTCTGTTGAGCTCCCCTCCTCGGCTCGTTAGAACACGGCAGCATCGGACACACTGCAGGGCAGATCTGCGAATGCTCCTGGAGAGCTCCGGATTCGGGTAAGTAATAGATAATTCACTTTCACGTGCTTGCTTTGCATAAAGAATGCCTTACCCGCTGCTATCCTCTTCAATGCCTCAATTTCCTGGAGGGCTTTTTGGGCTTCGGCCTTAGCGGCTTTGGCGCTCTCAAGGGCCGAGGCGAGCTCGAACTCTCGAGTCTTTGAGTCACGCTCCAAACTCTCGTGTTTTTGCACGAGAGCCTGGAGCTCTTGCCGCACCTGCGCCACCCGCGCCTCTTGTTTCTCTCTCTCGGTCCGCTCCGCGGCCGCATTGATTTCGACCTTGGAGATCGGTTCCTTCAGGGTCACCACCTCGTTCGTGGCCCCTGCAATACTCACGTTATTCCTGTCATTTTTTGCAACCACATCTTTTATATACTTCCATAAGGTATTGCTTACCTTCCTTGTCCTCGAGCTGCTTTTTGGCAAGGCCGAGCTCGTTCTCGAACCGCTCGAGGCTCTACTTAAATGCATTGACCTCCGCAGTCAGTTTGGCAGAGGTCAGCAGCGCAGCCTGCATTCCCCATATTGACATAGTTATGTTAGACTCCTGCGTACATCTTTTTAGATCCTCAGTTCAGCTTTTCTTTCCGAATACCAAACTAAGCATCAGGGGCTACTGTCTATGCGGTAATATTTTTACATATCTTAAATACATACCTCAAAGCCTGTTAGAAGGCTGGCGCAGGCTTCAGTCAGCCCGCTCTTGGCGGACTGAACTTTCTGGTTCACCACACTCATAATAGTGCGGTGTTCCTCATCGATGGAGGCGCCGTTAAGCGCCTCCAGAAAATTATCCGGTGCCTCCGGTTGGATGGAGGTTACCGATGTCGCAGTCTCGCCCTTCTTACTAATGGGCCGCCTGCCGGACTCTGGAACCAGTGAAGGTTCCGGTGCGGAGTCCGGCCCAGGGCCGGACTTAGAGCCCTTTGGGGTTTTATCCCCCTCGCGCTTGGAGTCCGGGAGGTTGTCTTGCGGCGCCTCCTAGACCACCTCCTCCTGGCTAGGCCCCTTTTGGGACCCCACCTTGGCGTCATCCGTAGCACGAGGAGAGGAGGCAGCCGGAAGTGAGGTGCTATTCACGTCCGACGAATCCAGGGAGCCGCTCGTTGAAGCATCGAGCTCATCCTTGGGCGGGCTGCAGGGTTATATTCGGTGTTAGGAGATACTGTGCAACAAATGAAACGCCATGAGTTATTCTCGTAGCCGGACACTTACAATTTCGCCAGGGGCTTAGCCCTCGGTGGCCACTCCTCTTCGCCATCGTCAGCGTTTGTGGAGTCGTCCGGAGGAAGGGTCCTTCCCTTGTTGGACCCTCCAGCCTCCCCAGTTGGGGCGGCCTTCCTTTTCTTCTCTCCCCCCGCTGGGGGAGAGGCCTCTTTTTCCTCCTCCTTGTCTTCACGGGAGGAGTCCGCCTTGGAGTCATCGGACGATGAGTTCGACAACACCTGGCGCCGGGAACTCCTTCGAGTTCTCGTGGCCTTCTTCTTGGCCTTCTTCTCCGGCACCACGTGAGGTGCCGGAACCAGCAGCCCCGTTAATCGGGCGTCCGCTGGGTCTTTTGGCAAGGGAGCCGGACAGTTAACCTGCCCGGACGTCTTTTGCCAGGCCTGTCAAAGGTAAGGGAGTTTAGATCCCGCTGTCGGTGTCAAAACCGGCGGATCTCGGGTAGGGGGTCCCGAACTGTGCGTCTAGGCGGATGGTAATAGGAGACCAGGGACACGATGTTTTTACCCAGGTTCGGGCCCTCTCGGTGGAGGTAAAACCCTACTCCTGCTTGATTGATATTGATGATATGGGTAGTACAAGAGTAGATCTACCACGAGATCAAGGAGGCTAAACCCTAGAAGCTAGCCTATGGTATGATTGTTGTTTGTCCTACGGACTAAAACCCTCCGGTTTATATAGACACCGGAGAGGGCTAGGGTTACACAGAGTCGGTTACAATGGTAGGAGATCTACATATCTGTATTGCCAAGCTTGCCTTCCACGCCAAGGAAAGTCCCATCCGGACATGGGACGGAGTTTTCAATCTTGTATCTTCATAGTCTTGGAGTCCGTCCGACGGTGATAGTTTGGCTATCCGGACACCCCCTAGTCCAGGACTCCCTTAGTAGCCCCCGAACCAGGCTTCAATGACGACGAGTCCGGCGCGTAGATTGTCTTCGGCATTGCGAGGCGGGTTCTTCTCCAAATTCCATGTACTTGTTGAATAGTGTCCGGCTTCTTAGAAATGCTGCGCTCCTTGGCTTCCATGCCCAATAATGGCCATCTTCCACGTGTCAACCGAATGCGAAAAGCCAGGGTATTTTTACACTTTACCCCCTAGCTGCGCAGCTGCCTACAAAAAGAGACGAGGATCTAGATCCGAATCACACCATCCTCCTTCCGCAAGTATTCATCGGAGCGCCTCTGACAAAAATCCATTCAATCATGGACAGTCGACGCGGCTCCTCCTCTCGCACTCCCAGCCCTCAGCCAGGAGATTGGGGGAGATGCTCAGTCCTGCATAGTGAGTTAGTGATGCTCCAAACCGAGGGATTTCTTCCCCCAGCCTTTATGGTTCCAGTTTGAGCCGGACTCACCACCTACAAGGGCGGAAAGCAGGCGGAGAGCGTCCCCAATCCCTCCAAAGGAGAGCGGGTATGCTTCGTCCCTTATCTAATAAGAGGACTCGGATTTCCCATACATCCGTTTCTCCGGGGGCTCCTGGAGTTCTATGGCCTCCAGCTGCACCACCTTACGCCTGCCTCCATTCTGCACATCGCGGGCTTCGTGGCCCTTTGCGAGCTGTTCTTGGGCGTCGAGGCTCATTTTGCACTATGGAAGAGATTATTATGCCTCGTACCCCGTTCTCATGAGGGGTCGGTATATCAAGTGGGCGGAGCCGAACTATGGCGCATCGCCGGGACCGGATATCTATCCGGAACCCCGAAGAAGGCGTCCGAAGACTGGCCTTCGGAATGGTTTTATATAGAAGACGCCCCGCTACTGGATCCAGTTCGGATCGGCCTCTCGGAGTTCAATAATGCTCCTCTGAAGAAACGCCTAAGTTGGCGTCCGCGGAGCCCTCAACGGGAGAATGATAGAGACGTCCAGTACCTGATGGGCCGAATAAGATTATTGGCTCATTCCGGATTGACCATGATTGGGGTCATGGCCACATGCATTATGCGAGGGGTGCAGCCGCTCCAATATAGGGGCCACCCCATGTGGGATTTCAACGGGGAGGATGATGCCACCCGCCATGGCCGCAAGGGGCCAGGATCGGTCGCCGATCTGGTGAAGATCCTGTCCGGCCTGTATAAAGGGGAGGGGGAGGACTTCCTCCGTGCCAGTCCATTGAATGGATTTTCCATGAACAACCCTCGAAGCTGGGTAAGCGGACACTTGTCTATCCGATCCATATTCCCAAAGTTAAGTGTCTCATTTTGTGATTTTGACGCAGGAACTGCGCCGGGCCGTAGAGGATATACACAGCCCGGCTCCACAACCCGAGGACCCAGAAAGGTCCCTCGATCCGGCCTCCGAAGAGGATCCGGACATAAAGGTGGAGCTGATCGATGGGGTGTTCCACCAACTTAGCATCGACAATGCTTTGGTCGCCATTACGGCCGACTACCCCGAAATATCTCCGGTTTCCCAGGTAACTGTGACCGAAGTCTTGATACCATTACCCATCCGTGCTTATCTCTGATCACCGTATAACAATGGTGTCCCACAGGAGGTGCCTCTGAGGCGGGAAGCCAAGCCTGCGACGGCTGGCCAACAAGGGGCAGCTCGGCCCAGTAGGGAGAAAAGAAGTGCGGTGCGAATCGAGACGTCGCCGCAACGGTATGGCGCACCACCGTGTTTGAAGGAAATATTCCTGGGAGACATATTAACGCTCGTGATTTTTTCAGGAGAAAGAGCGCTCGCCGGACTGTGTCCGGAGAGGTTGCCAATCGAGCCTCCGCCCGCCAGGCTCCAATGCCAGGTCCGGAGGGGGAGGCGAACACAAGGCGCACGCCGAATGCTCCTCCAACGGAGGATGCCGACAGGCTCTCCACCACTAGATCTGAGGTGGAGAGTGCCATGAATCACAGGCGCCGCCGGACAGTTCTTCGTGATGCGTGTTTCTCCCCAGAGGCATTGAATGCCTTTGATTCGGGAGATGCGCACCTCCGTGCCGCTCAAGATGGTCTAGCCAGAGCCACGGAGCAGTATGTGAAAGACATACGGGTGAGTGAATTTTGACAGTTTATATATGCCAGTAGCCCCCGAGACTTGAAATAGTTAGAATAACTGATTTAAGGATCATTTGTTATGCAGGATCTTACAGAAAAGAATACCCAACTGTCCCAGGAGCTTCAAGAGTGCAAGGCCAAACTTGAGGCCGCACTAGCCGCCACAGGGGGAACCACAGAGACCCCCTCCGGTAATATATACTTCGAAAGATAAGTAGTTTGTGAAGTGTGGCGTGTGTGTAAGTCTGACAATAATATTGCAGATGGCGTCGGACTAGATCCGGACAAGCAACAGCTACTACGCTGGATTGTAGATCCGGACAAGCAAGAGGCCGGCGAGAAGGTGCTTACAAGGGTGCGGCAAGAGAAAAATAAGCTCCAAGATGCCAACACCCAGCTGGGCGAGGAACTAAAAGATGTTCGGGCCCAGCTGTCTGACTCCATGAAGGAGAATCGGCGGCTTCGTCGCGGCATCTATAGTAAGTGCTTGAGCGAACTTTTGAAAACAAGAGTTCGGCAAGGAAGTCGATTGACAAAAATATGTCTGTAGGTATGCTCACAGGTCGTCCTGTGGAGGAAATGCCCAGTTCAACGGGTGACCTACTTCTCGAGCTGCTACAACTGCACGAGCGAGTTCGGCAGGTGATGAGTGGAGTCGCCCAGGCCTTGTGGCCATCCATGTCCCTACCCAAGGGTCTTGGAGAGCTTGCGGAGAAGCTTCAGGGAGCACGGCGGCGCTTCTGGTTATGGAAGATATCGGCCTACCGTCAAGGAGCCAGGGAGGCCTAGGCCATGGTGAAGACGCGGTATGCGAAGGCTGACCCAAACCACATGGCCGAGGTCGGATCTGTGGGGCCCGATGGGAAGGAGATCCCTGTGAGCTTAGTGTACGGCCAAGTAGAGTTGGCCGCAAAGAATTCCCAGTGGGACTGTAAACTAGACAGTGTATTAGATGGTATCGAAGAGGAATACAATCAGTCAGTTTGACTATGTAATTTAAAATGACATGTAAAATGCCTTCTAGCCGGATTGTAGATCGTTTGTCGTAGCGGACCTTTTCTCTTCAACCTCGGGACCCCACAGTCCGGAGTGTGTCCGAATACCCTCGTGGTTATAGAAAAAACCGGGGCATGCGTGGAGACCAGGCGTAGGGGTCATTAGCGCATTATCAGACAAGTGCCCAACTAGTTATGTTATATTACATGGTTAGTAAGAAACATCTTCCAGGGAGAATAGTTCCGTTAGGGGTTCCTTTCCCTGGGTGGCATACCCTAAAGTGCATGTCCAGACTGCGAAAAGAGCAGGAAAGCATCTGGGGCAGATAAATAAATAGGTAAGAAATCATCTTTCAATTCACCGACCGAATATTACCTTATGAACGCTAGCTTTTGGCTTCATCCAGTCTGAGGTACACATCCGGCTGACCTGGCAGTAACAATCGCAGAGGTGCTCCCTTTACCTCCTAGCCGAACAATCGGGAATGTAGGGGTAAGCACAGGAGCCAGGCAACCCAGCTTGGCCAAAACTTAAGTCATATCGATGCATATAATGGTGAATAAAAGGTACATGCGGAAGTGTGACACGTCTAATGAGTGCGGAAGTGTTGGGCATAAAGCCCGTATAAATAAGCTTCTGTTAAACAAGCCCCCAGGTATAATGAGTGCGAGTAGCACGTCAAGTGTGTGCGAACAACACGCAAGCGAGCCTCTCAAAGGCTTGTGAAAAAAAGGGGGGAAAGAAGGAGAGAAATAAAAGACAGTTAAAGTATAAAATATGGACGGGGGAAGGAGACGAACTCAGAGTCCGACGCTAGGTGTAGAATCTTCGGAGACGGGCTGCGTTCCATGGGTTTGGCTCGAGTCGGTTATCCGATGCGTTTCATAGACGGTATGCTCCGCCGGTCAGGACTTGGTCGATGATGAAGGGCCCTTCCCGTTTGGGCTTGAGTTTGTCCTTTTTCTTGTCCGGCAGGCGTAGAACTAGTTCGCCAACATTGTAAGCTTTGGCCCATACATCTCTGCTTTGATATCTTTGAGCCTGCTGTTGATAAAATGTGGAACGAGCTTTTGCCATGTCGCACTCCTCCTCTAAGGCGTCCAAACTGTCCTGCCGATCCATCTCGGCTTCTCTTTCTTCGTACATGCGCACGCGAGGTGAGTCATGAATTATGTCGCAGGGCAAATCTGCCTCTGCGCCGTATACCATAAAAAATGGTGTGAATCCGGTCGTGCGATACGGCGTGGTCCGCAGCCCCCAGAGTACGGAGTCGAGCTCCTCTACCCAGTGCGTGTTAGATTCCTTAAGGGACCGCACTAGTCTGGGTTTGATGCCGCTAATGATTAGACCATTTGCTCGCTCCACTTGACCGTTAGTTTGTGGGTGATAGACTAAAGCGTAGTCGAGCTTGATGCCCATGTTTTTGCACCAGAGTTTAACCTTGTCGGCCGTGAAGTTCGTGCCGTTATCAGTGATAATGCTATGGGGGACGTCGTAACGGTGTACTACCCCCGATATGAAGTCTATCACGGGTCTGGATTCAGCCGTCTTAACTGGCTTGGCCTCTATCCATTTGGTGAATTTATACACCATGACCAATAGGTATTTTTGCTTGTGGGTTCCTCCTTTAAGGGGTCCAACCATGTCAATCCCCCAGACCGCGAACAGCCAGGTAATGGGTATAGTTTTGAGGGCGGTGGGTGGCATGTGGCTTTGATTAGCAAAGAGCTGGCAACCGACGCATCGTTGGACTAAGTGTTGTGCATCTGCCCGGGCCATCGGCCAATAAAATTATGTATGAAAGGCCTTTCCTACAAGGGCCCGGGCTGCGGCATGGTGCCCACCGAGTCCAGCATGAATTTCAGCCAGAAGATTTCGCCCTTCCTCTTCGGAGATACACCTTTGAAGGACTCCGGTTGTGCTTTTCTTATAAAGCTCTTCCTCGTGGACTTTATAGGCTTTAGATCACCGTACTATGCAGCGGGCCTCGTTTTGGTCCTCAGGGAGTTCCTGCCTAGTTAAGTAGGCTAGGAATGGCTCGGTCCACGAGGCAATAACAGCCATTATTTCGTGGGCTGAAGGTGTTATTTCGTTGGCAGAACCACCGATTATGTCAGAGTGTCCGGTGTTGGGCGGTGTGGTTGGGTCCGGATTGTTGTTTCCGGACTCCCCTTCCCATAGTACGGATGGCTTGAAAAGCCGCTCCAGGAAGATGTTGGGAGGGACGGCATCGCGCTATGCGCCGATGCGTGCCAATACGTCCGCCGCCTGGTTATTATCCCGGGCTATATGCTGAAATTCGAGCCCTTCGAACCGAGCTAACATTTTTAAGATGGCGTTACGGTAAGCTGCCATTTTCGGATCGTTGGCGTCAAAGTCTCCATTTATTTGGGATATTGCGAGGTTGGAATCCCCACAAACCTCTAGGCGCTGAATGCCCATGGAGACTGCCATCCGGAGACCATGTAGAAGGGCCTCGTATTCGGGTGCGTTGTTGGAGTCCGTGTACATTATCTGGAGTACGTATTGGACTGTATCTCCGGTTAGGGACGTCAGGACGACGCCAGCCCCTAGGCCGGCCAACATTTTGGAGCCGTCTAAGTGCATGATCCAATTGGAATATGCGCCGTACTCTTTAGGGAGTTCGGCTTCAGTACATTCGGCGATGAAGTCAGGCAAAACTTGCGACTTGATAGCTCGCCGTGGCTTATAGGTTATGTCGAATGGGAGGAGCTCGATGGCCCATTTTGCAATCCGGCCAGTTGTGTAGCGGGTGCTTATAATGTCATTAAGGGGTACTTCCGAGGCTACTATTATCGAACACTCTTGCAAGTAGTGCCGCAGCTTCCGGGATGCCATGAACATCGCGTTTGCTATCTTTTGATAATGTGGGTATCGGGACTTGCATGGAGTTAGGACAGTGGACACGTAGTAAACTTGGTTTTGAAGAGGGAACTTGTGTCCGTCCGTTTCTCGTTCGACGACGAGCACCGCGCTTACAACTTGATGTGTTGCCGCAATATATAATAACATCGGTTCGCCCAAATTGGGTGCGGCCAGGACCGGATTTGTTGCCAATATGGCTTTGATTTCTTCGAGTCCGGCCGTGGAGGCATCCGTCCACTCGAAGTGTTCGGTGCACCGGAGGAGGCGATAAAGGGGTAATGCCTTTTCTCCTAAGAGGGAGATAAAGCGGCTTAGAGTTGCCACGCATCCAGTCAATTTTTGTATTTGCTTGAGGTCTTTTGGGATATCCAATTGTGACAGAGCTCGGATCTTGGCTGGGTTTGCTTCTATTCCTCTACCGGATACAACGAAGCCCAAGAACTTTCTGGCTGGTACGCTGAAAACACATTTTTCCAGGTTGAGCTTAATGTCGTATGTTCGGAGATTGTCGAATGTGAGCCTCAACTCGTCTACTAGAGTTTTGACATGCTTGGATTTGACGACCACATCATCTACGTATGCCTCCACTGTTTTACCGATCTAGTTTGCCAGACATGTCTGAATCATGCGCTGATATGTTGCACCGGCGTTTTTGAGCCTGAAGGGCATTGTGTTGAAGCAGAATGGTCCATATGGAGTGATCAATGCCGTTGCGGCTTGGCCTGGCTCTGCCATCTTGATTTGGTGGTAGCCGGAGTATGCATCGAGAAAGCACAATGAATTGTGCCCTGCAGTAGCGTTGATGATTTGATCGATGCGGGGGAGGGGGAATGGATCCTTTGGGCAAGCCTTGTTAAGGTCCTTGAAGTCGACACACAGGCGCCAGGATTTGTCCTTCTTTGGTACCATTACCAGGTTTGCTAGCCAGTCCGGATGTTTTATGTCTTTGATGAATCCAGTCTCTAATAGCTTGGCTAGCTCCTCTCCCATTGCCTATCTCTTGGGTTCGGAAAATCGCCGAAGAGCCTGTTTGACTGGCTTGAATCCTTTTAGGATATTTAGGCTGTGCTCAGCCAGCCGTCGTGGGATTCCTGGCATGTCTGAAGGGTGCCAGGCTAAAATGTCCCAATTTTCCCGTAGGAATTCTCGTAGTGCGGCGTCTACCTCGGGGTTTAATTGTGCCCCAATGGAGGCCGTCTTTGTAGGGTCCGTTGGGTGGACTTGGAATTTGACTATTTCGTCCGCTGGCTTAAAAGAGGTGGACTTGGATCTTTTATCGAGTATCACATCGTCCCTGTTCACCGTGGAGCGCAGCGCAGTGAGTTCCTCGGCCGCTAGGGCTTCGGATAGTGCCTCTAGGGCTAGTGCAGCTGTCTTATTTTCGGCGCGGAGTGCTATGTCCGGATCACTGGCAAGAGTGATGATTCCGTTGAGCCCGGGCATTTTTAGCTTCATGTACCCGTAATGGGGTATAGCTCGAAAAATTGCGAATGCCTCTCGTCCTAATAAAGCGTGATATCCGCTGCTGAACGGGGCCACTTGGAACGTGACCTCCTCGGACCTGTAATTGTCTGGCGAATCGAACACCACATCCAGTGTGATTTTTCCTGTGCAGCATGCTTCCCGACTAGGGATTATTCCCCTAAAGGTTGTGCTGCTTCGCTCGATGCGGCTCCAGTCTATTTCCTTTTTTTGAAGGGTTTCCTCGTAAATGAGGTTTAATCTGCTTCCGCCGTCCATGAGTACCTTAGTAAGGCTGTTCACTATTGGGCTGAGAACCAATGCGGCTAGTGCCCGGGCTGTTCAGAATTTAGGTTCATCACTGGCGTTGAAGGTAATAGCCGTGTCACTCCATGGCTTTATGGTTGCTACTTGGTAGACTTCGGCAAGGCTGCGGAGTGTTCGTTTCCGCATATTATTTGATGCGAAAGTCTCAAAGACTGTTGATACCGTACTGGTATTGATGGGCTGGTTCTCTGGAGCTAGAAGCTCTTCACCACTTTTGGCCACCTTCCGTAGTATCCAACATGCTCGAAGGCTATGAGTTGGAGCGGCGCCCTCTGTGCTATGAATTTTGCAGGGTCCACTGAGCCATCCCTCCAGTACGGTTCCGTGCCCTTTAGGGGGTTTTTGCTTTTTGGTATGTAACCCAGGTGCCTGATGATGATGCACCCTTTTATTTCGGACTAGGGTTGTATTCGGAGCCCAATTATCCCAAAAGTTGGTTTCGGTTTTCCAGGCGCTCTCCATCGCATAGTACTTTCGTACTATGGACGCCAAGTCGGCAAAGCGTGTAATTTCGTGATGGCTTATGGCGTTTAGCATTCCCTTGTCCATGCGGTTATTGCAGAAGAGTAAGATTGCGTCTTCCTCGCGGCAGTCCTTTATCCTGTCCATAACCAGGAGGAATCTAGCCCAGTAATCGTGTACTCTTTCAGCAGGCTCTTGCCGGATTCGGGATAGATTGCTTATGTTTGGGTGGGCGGGTGGAATTAAATTTGGAACCCCGTCCAATCTAAGACTCAAAGGCCGAAAAGTTTCCGAACTTGGAAGCTTGGGTTTTTGGATATTGTCCAATGAGTCTAGCCTACTGCCTGACTTTAGGTTCAGGACTTGATCGACGTCCGTCCCTCCGCGGGAATTCGGCATGGAGGGGTCGGGAATCCGGACATAGCTTGTCCTTAATATATAAGAAGAGTCGCCGTGTTGTTCCTCCACCACAGCAACGTGGTGGGTAGCTTGGGGAGAGTTGATCTCTCTCAGATTGGTTTTAGGCCCAATCTGATCGTAGTCTGTAGCGACTCCCAGGGCGGCGATGCGATCCAAGAGCTCGTTTAAGGAGGAGAGCTCCATCGTATCTAGCTGCTCGGCGAGTTCCGAGTTGACGTGAAGATCGCTTTTGATGACCCGAGAAGTCATCGTCGGCGCGGCGGCCGAACAGGCGGTCATAAGAAAACTGCCTAGCCAGATAGTTTCGCCGATGGCCAAAGCTTCTTTAGCAATGTTGCGGTCTTTAAAGACAGGACGAGGCATCCTTCCTAATGGTGACAGCACAGAGGAACTCTCAATGAAAGCACCAATGTCGGTGTCAAAACCGGCGGATCTCGGGTAGGGGGTCCCGAACTGTGCATCTAGGCGAATGGTAACAGGAGACAAGGGACACAATGTTTTTACCCAGGTTCGGGCCCTCTCGGTGGATGTAAAACCCTACTCCTTCTTGATTGATATTGATGATATGGGTAGTACAAGAGTAGATCTACCACGAGATCAAGGAGGCTAAACCCTAGAAGCTAGCCTATGGTATGATTGTTGTTCGTCCTACAGACTAAAACCCTCTGGTTATATCGACACCGGAGAGGGCTAGGGTTACACAGAGTCGGTTACAATGGTAGGAGATCTACATATCCGTATTGCCAAGCTTGCCTTCCACACCAAGGAAAGTCCCATCCGGACACGGGACAGAGTCTTCAATCTTGTATCTTCATAGTCTTGGAGTCCGGCCGACGGTGATAGTTCGGCTATCCGGACACCCCCTAGTCCAGGACTCCCTCACCCGAATAGAGTCAAACTATGAAAAACAAGTGTCCTATAAAGGGTAAAATAGCTTACCTCGCTGGCTTGACACTGCGAGCTAAATCCGCGATCTTCAGTAGCGGATGCGGGAGCCTCGGCGCCCTTGAACAGCACCTTCCAGGCATCTTCGTACGTAGTGTCGAAGAGCCTGCTCAAGGTTTGGTGCTGTGCCGGATCAAACTCCCACAAGTTGAAGGCCGTTTGTTGGCACGGGAGGATCCGGCGGATGAGCATGACCTGGACTACGTTGACGAGCTTGAACTTCTTGTTCACCAGGTTTTGGACGCAGGATTGGAGTCCGGTCAGCTCTTCCGAATTACCCCATGTCAGGCCCGTCTCTTTGCAAGAGGTGAGCCGTGTAGGGAAGCCAGATCGGAATTCGGGGGCCGCTGCCCATTTAGGGTCACGCGGCTCGGTGATGTAGAACCACCCCGATTGCCACCCCTTTATGGTCTCCACGAAGGAGCCCTCGAGCCATAGGACGTTGTCCATCTTGCCCACCATGGCACCTCCGCACTCTGCTTGGCGGCCGCCCACTACCTTCGGCTTGACATTGAAGGTCTTCAGCCATACACCAAAGTGGGGTTGGATGCAGAGGAAGGCCTCGCACACGACGATGAACGCCGAGATGTTGAGGATGAAATTAGGGGCCAGATCATGGAAATCCAGGCCGTAGTAGAACATGAGCCCCCGGACAAATGGGTGAAGTGGAAAACCTAGTCCGCGGAGGAAGTGGGTGAGGAACACCACTCTTTCATGGGGCCTGGGGGTGGGGATAAGCTGCCCCTTGTCGGGGAGCCGATGCGCGATGTTCCGGACAAGTATCCGACCTTCCACAGCCTTTAATGTGCCCCTCTGTGATGGAGGAGGCCATCCACTTGCCTCCCGCTCCGGACATGGCTGGGGAAGGTTGAGGCGAGATGTGTGGACTTGGGCACTGGAGCTCGAGTGCGCGGAAATGGATGAGCAAAGGAGGAAGAAGGCGTAGGTAAAAAGGTGGATCCTTATCCCCTTATATGGACGGACGAAGCTATACGTCCCCACCAGCCTGGTAAAACTCGCTTATCTCCCAAGCGCCATAATCAATGGCGTGGTTGGGTTACCCACGCCCGTATTGATGAGAATCCCGGAATAAGGGGACACGATCTCTGCTTTGACAAGACGTGCCAAGGAAACCGCCTCGCTAAACGCATTGAGGTGTGATAGTAAAAACGATTCGAATAAAGGCTTGGTCGTGGTGTGATGTCACGCCACGGAATGCGTCAGTAGATTGAATTTGTGTAAATATTATTCTCTCTACGGTGGTATGTGGAACTTATTTTGCAGAGCTGGACACTATCCTTGTGTTCAAAATCTCCTATGAAGTATTCGGAGGAGGAACCCGCCTTGCAATGCCGAAGACAATATGCACGCCGGACTCGTCGTCATTGAAGCCTGGTTCAGGGGCTACTGAGGGAGTCCTGGATTAGGGGGTGTCCGGATGGCCGGACTATAGCCTTTGGCCGGACCCTTGGACTATGAAGATACAAGATTGAAGACTTCGTCCCGTGTCCGGATGGGATTTTCCTTGGCGTGAAAGGCAAGCTTGGCGATACGGATATGTAGATCTTCTACCATTGTAACCGACTCTGTGTAAGCCTAACCCTCTTTGGTGCCTATATAAACCGGAGGGTTTTAGTCCGTAGGACGAACAACAATCATACCATAGGCTAGCTTCTAGGGTTTAGCCTCTCTGATCTCGTGGTAGATCTACTCTTGTACTACCCATATCATCAATATTAATCAAGCAGGAGTAGGGTTTTACCTCCATCGAGAGGGCCCGAACCTAGGTAAAAACATCGTGTTCCTTGTCTCCTGTTACCATCCGCCTAGACGCATAGTTCGGGACCCCCTACCCGAGATCCTCCAGTTTTGACACCGACAGGTAGATTTAAGTCCAAACCCTGACCCGATCTGAGACCCAGGGGCAGAGGAGCTTCCGAGCTTGGCAGCTTGGGCTCCGGGATGTTGCCCAATTTTTCTGGCCGGCTGTCTGATTCTTCCGAGCTTCGGAGCTTGGGCCATGTCCTCCCGTAGACGGGTATTCGGCTCGGATAGCTCGGGAATCCGGACATAGTTCATCCTCAAAATAGAGGAAGAATCAATGCATTGCTCCTCCACTACCTCTATCTGACGGGTGACCGGCGGAGAGTTAATCTCCCTTTGGTCGGATTTAAGCCCGATCCGATCATACTCCATAGCGACTCCCAGAGCAGCGATGTGATCCAAGAGCTCGTTCAGGGAGGAGAGCTCCATTGGATCCATCTGTTCGGTAAGTTCCGAGCTGACGTGGAGGCTATTTTTGATGACCTGAGATGTCATCGTCGGTGCGACGGCCTAGTCGGAGAGTTTGGCCTAAAGCCAGGGCTCCCCAAAAGGTGATGTTGTCCTTGACAACAAGGCGAGCCATCAAGCCTTACCGTGACGGCACAGTGGAACTCTCAATGAAAGCACCAATGTTAGGGTCAAAACCGGAGGATCTCGGGTAGGGGGTCCCAAACTGTGCGTCTAAGGCTAATGGTAACAGGAGGTGGGGGACACAATGTTTACCCAGGTTTGGACCCTCTTGATGGAGGTAATACCCTACTTCTTGCTTGATTGATCTTGATGATATGAGTATTACAAGAGTTGATCTACCACGAGATCGTAGAGGCTAAACCCTAGAAGCTAGCCTACGATTATGATTGTTGTTCTACGGACTAAACCCTCCGGTTTATATAGACACCGGAGAGGGATAGGGTTACACAGAGTCAGTTACAAACAAGGAGATCTTTATATCCGAATTCCTAAGCTTGCCTTCCACGCAAAGGAGAGTCCCATCCAGACATGGGAAAAAGTCTTCAATCTTGTATCTTCATAGTCCAATAGTCCGGCTAAAGTATATAGTCCGGCTGTCTGAGGACCCCTTAATCAAGGACTCCCTCACCCGCTTCTGACTGCCCTGGCACACCAAAAGTTCCTCTGCCATGCGCTTCCTGCGTTGGGTCACTGACATGCAGGCCATGTACCCAAAGAGCCCACACGTCAGTGGAAGAACAGCGCGGTGTCATACGTCAGAGTCGAGGGTGTCACTCGCTCCACGCCTGGCTGAACACACCTCCTTGCCGCATTGAAATGCCTCCATGAAACCCACCCGTGCGGAAGCCGAGAAACCCACTTTGGACACACGTCCGTTCATGACCCGGCCGGCATTAAACGCAACGCCGGGCGAGCTCCTCCCGTCCGCCGTCTATTTAATCTCCTATTTAAATGGGGCCAAACGCCGGCCAAGAATTGCAAACCTCCGCCGCTCCCCTATCTCCTCCTTCACCATTTTGTCCACTCTTACAATGGTTTACGAAGAGTAGTTATCCCGCATCCAAGCCGGCTGGATGGCCCGCTGAGCCTGCCGGATACGAGCTATGCAGCTCGCTGATCCACCTCCACCCCCTCGCCCGACGGTGCCAGTTGCTGCCCCAAGCCGGCGTGCGGTTCAGCAACTCGCCGCTCCTGGCCAGCTCAACGAGGACCGGCGCACGGGCATCGTTGCTACCGTCCATGCTGCCGCCTCGTACCGTGCCTCCCGTGTCTGCGACCGCGTCTCCCGTTTCTGTGGCCGAGACTCCCATGCCAGCGGTCGCGCCATGCAAGCAGCGACAGAAGCCGGGTGCGCAGAGAGCGACGAGTCGGTGGTCACTGGACAACACCTCCTCGTCTACCGCCATCATCGAGGAGAAGTAGAGCATGAGAGGCCGCCACCGCTTGGGTCCCATGAAGGACACCGCGGAGGCGACGCCGGTGTACACAGCAGGTGTCTTGCCGGATCCTTTTGTTGCAAGGACCTTCGTCGATCCCACATGGGCTCCACGGAAGCAGAGAAGCCCCCTTCCACCATCATCTTGGGCATCAGCCAACGATATCAGTTAGGCAGTGGGGAAGCGAGCCATCCTTCGCGCTGAAGCATATACCTCCTGGGCTCCCGGCAGTCTGGTGATCGTGCTGCCGGACATGAGGAACACAAATGGATTGGCGGGCGACCATTTAGGCCAGGTATTATATACCTGTGCTGTCCAGAACTAGCACCGCGTAGTTCATTTGAATGTAATGAAATCTGTCATGTTTGTATAAAAATCCGGTATTTTATATGATTTCTGTCATTGTTTATATGAAATATCGCCGTTTTTGCATGAATTTCGTCCGGTTGGTTGAGTTGCTATCATAATGTGTGCGGCTATGGTTGGATGGCATAATTTGCGGGTCACCGGTCGATCTGCGGCCGGCTCGGGCGGCGTGGTGGGACAAAAAAAGCACGGCTCGTGCGAGCTCGTCTTCAATGTGCGCGTTGGAGGATGCATGAGGACCCGAGCCATTCCTCGTTCATCGGTGGCAAAGGCACCGGTGGAAAAATGGGTCGCCAATATTTTGGATACCCGGGCAAGATCCAAACAGCCCCTCCCAACAGATTCAAATACCTCGTTCGCCGTGAAATTTTGCCATGTGTTGTTTTCATGGACTAGCAAGATGCCCGTGCATTGCATGGAACATCAAGATGCATTTTTTTTACAAAACACCTGTTATGATTGACCCATGCAGGAGTAATCCCATATGTAAAAACTAATGATATCTCGAGAACTTTATCGGAAAAATGGTATCTCGAGATTTTTATCGGAAAAATGGTACTCCCTCCATTTTTGTATACAAGGCCCGTGCATTGTAATTTTGATAGTGGCCTTGTATATGAAAATGGAGGGAGAAAGATGAGAGATAAGATGAGGAGGTGTGGGGCATGATGGTGACTGGTGGTCGGACTGGGCGGAGGCATCGGGATGGACGGCGCATTATGTCTAGGTTTGTATCTCTCTCATACACACCCACGTAGCTGGGGGACGTGCACGAAGAGAAGAGGTGCATGCACAGCGCACGTACTCCCGTATCTTTCCCAACCACACCCGCATGGGTACACGGTGGAGCTCATTTCTGTATGAAAAAGTAGCCCACATGGTAATTTGACACGTGTATTGGTTGTCCACTTGATGGAGGGAGGATCGTCTACCACGGGTGAACTAACAAATTGCGACTTGACGTGTTATGTTAAAAAAGAGGCAAACCATGTGGGGCCTACCTTAGAGGCAAGGCTCTATACACTGGAGTACTTTTGATGTGTCCCGTCAACTTGCAGAACAAGGAGAAGATTGCTTAGTACATCGTCTCCCCCGCCCAGGGCGCGGTGGCTTGCAGGATGAGGTGAAGCTTGCTTACTAGTACGCCTTACGCCCGCTCCCTCGCCCACGCGCACGGTGGCTCGCAGGATGAGGAGAAAATGTTACTACTCCCTCTGTTTACTCCTCATCCCTACCTTGGTTAGAGAGATTATCATATTGTTTGGAATATATGTCCTTTAGTACTCCCTCCATTTACTTATACCAGGCCACTATAAAAAAATACATTTTGCATCTATACAAGGTCACAAATAGTAATCGAGACAAAAGTTACTACTCCCTCCTTTCCAGTTTATGGCTCAATTTTAAAATCTCTCCAACCAAGGTAGACGATGAGTGGTGGAATTAATTTTATGGTTTGCACAAGTAATTAATACGCTCGTTTTTCTCTAGAAGTTATGTTTACCGAGGCATTAATTAGATTGAATGCATGCATTACCACTAAATTTCCATGAACTTCTACATGCATTGGTGAGTTTTCTCTAGACACTGCTTGCATCGCGTGATTTAACGCACCTCGAAATCCAACATGTGATGGTACTACTACTGGTAGTAGAATTGAGACTTATAAAACGGAAAATGATTTTTTTACATGAGCCCTATAAACCGGAACGAAAGTGGTATGTAGACGATGGATATGTGCACGACTCTGGGACGATGGGCAGTCCAGCCACTGATATGTGCTGGATAGTATGCATGAACGGCTCAATATGTGCTGTCGTGCACAAGTCGTCCGCATGGCGTCATGTGTATAGCAGCGCTGAAACCGGAAAGGAGGGAGTAGTAAGTAGTACTACCTCCATAGTGGGTACGTACTTCGTAAAAGCAGATTTTCCCAAAACTAAGTCGCTCAACCTTTATTTGCTTGTTTCCCTTCCTGCCTCCTTGCCTCGAATAGACTATTCCAAACTCCCGTGCCTGCCGCGCAGGAAAAGACCCGCCCTCGCCTTTTTTAGTCCGGGTTTGTATCGATGGATCGCGTGAAGCAGCAAAAACCAAGCCGTATCTTGTACTCCTCCGTCACACTTGCTTTCATGAATTCTGTACTTCCTTTTGCCGACATGTGCGACATATAGCAACCGGGTCGACGTGTCATGCACCAAATAACAGTGCAGAACAGCCAGGGGATGCACCCCAGTCGTACCGCCCCAGTAGTAGTAATGAGCAATGAGACATCAAATCGCAATGCCGCACCTTCCTAGACGGACGAAGAAACCATTATTTCACACTTCGGTTGACCATCATCTCCTTCAAGAAAACCACGTAGTATGCTTTTGCCGTTGTTCTACCTCAAGAGGGACACGCACATCGCCTTGGTACATCATGACACATGGGACCGCATGACAGGTCATGCTTCCCCGCCCATCGCTCGGTAAAATCACCTCATTTTTACTACTTCCTCCGTAAAATCACCTCATTTTTACTACTTCCTCCGTATCGGTTTACATGGCATGCATGTCATTCTAGGTTGAGAATTTAACTGGCTATATATGTGATGAACAATATATGTTTAGAAACTACATCCGCTTAAGAATCCAATGATATACTTTTTGTGACAAAATAACTCATATTTAATTAGTTAGTCAAATGGATGACCTAGAACTACGTGCGCACCCTATCTCCTTGCAATAAATGCATGAGCGTTGCTTAATGAGGTCGACTTTGACGAAGACTTTGAAGAAGATTTTGACAATTTCTTCTTCTTGTTGTCATCAGAATCATATTCCTTGCTCTTCTTCTTCTTCTTCTTCTTCTTCGATTCCTTATCCCACTAAGGACACTCAGGGATGTAGTGGCCTGTCTTCTTGCATTTGTGGCAAGTTCTCTTCTTGTAGTCACGAGATGAAGCCTCATCGTTCTTTTAGCTGGATCTTGAAGACTTGCTGAAACGATTCTTCTTGGAGAACTTCTGGAACTTCCTCACAAGTATTGCAAGCTCTTTCCCAATGACTTCAGGATCACAAGAACTGCAGTCAGATTCTTCTTTGGATGAGGAAACGACCTTTGCCTTCAACGCACGGGATCGGACATAGTTGGGACCGTGGACATCATGCTTCTCAGATAGCTGGAACTCATGTGTGTTGACCCGCTCAAGTATATCAGACGGATCAAGATCTTTGAAGTCAGGACATTCTTGTATCATCAAGGCTAGGGTGTCAAATGAGCTGTCAAGTGATTGCAGAAGTTTCTTCACGGTCTCATGCTTGGTGATCTCAGTAACGCCAAGTGCACGAAGCTCATTAGTGATATCAGTGAGGTGATCGAACGTGAGCTGGACATTCTCATTGTCATTCCTCTTGAAGCGGTTGAAGAGATTGCGAAGAACATCAATCCTTAAGTCCCTCTGAGTCGAGATGCCCTCGTTGACCTTGGAAAGCAAGTCCCAGACTAGCTTCCAAGTTTTCAGTGCACTCACACGGCCGTAATGCCCTTTGGTCAGATGACCATAGATGATGTTCTTGGCGGTTGAGTCCAGTTGCGCGAACCTCTTGACATCAGTAGCGGTGACACCTTCACCAACCTTGGGAACGCCTGTCTTGACAACATACTAGAAGTCGACGTCAATGGCTTCAAGATGCATACGCATCTTATTCTTCCAGTAGGGGTAATCAGTGCCATCGAAGAATGGGCACGCAGCGGAGACCTTGATTATCCCTGCAGTCGACATAGCTAAAACTCCAGGTGGTTAAACCGAATCACACAGAACAAGGGAGTACATTGCTCTAATACCAATTGAAAGTGCTAGTTATCGACTAGAGGGGGGGTGAATAGGCAATTTTTATGAAAGTCTTCAAAATACGAGGGCTTTGAAGACAAACAGGTAATACTGAACCTATATGATATGCAGCGGAATGTAAACTACATTAGGCAAGTAATAGTCAAGCAAGTAGTTCAGAGAAAGCACGAAGACTATCAGCAGCTAGGTAGACAGGATCAGAACGGAAGACAGTATGAAGCCAAACAGATATAAGTCTTCACTTAGTGAAGTCAAATGGATCAAGCAGGCAAGCAATGACTTCACGAAGACAAACTGGGAAGTAAGGAGTGTAGGGGATAGAACCAGTTGCTTGGTGAAAACAAGGATTTGGTAGACCAGTTCCAGTTGCTGTGACAATTGTACGTCTAGTTAGGGAGGCTAAGATTGAACTTAAAATACTGTGTTTTCACCTTATTCCCCTAGAGCTAAGAACACTTAGTCCTCGCCCTATCACTCAGGTAAGTCTTCAAGGTAGACTTGCAAACCTTCACAGACTTCGTTCACCGGTGATCCACAATGACTCTTGAATGCTCATAACGTGACGCCTAACCGGTTGGAGGATTCACAATCCTCAAGTGTAACTAGTCTTCAGATCACGCGGAAAGAAAGACTTCAGTGATGCCTAACACCCTTTGGCTCTGGGTGTTTTGGGCTTTGTCCTCGCAAGGATCTCTCTCTCAAATGCTTCGGAGGTGGGTTGCTCTCTGTCGGTGTCAAAACCGGCGGATCTCGGGTAGGGGGTCCCGAACTGTGCGTCTAGGCGGATGGTAACAGGAGACGAGGGACACGATGTTTTTACCCAGGTTCGGGCCCTCTTGATGGAGGTAAAACCCTACGTCCTGCTTGATTAATATTGATGATATGGGTAGTACAAGAGTAGATCTACCACGAGATCAAGGAGGCTAAACCCTAGAAGCTAGCCTATGGTATGATTGTTGTAATGTATGTTGTCCTACGGACTAAAGCCCTCCGGTTTATATAGACACCGGAGAGGGCTAGGGTTACACAGAGTCGATTACAATGGTAGGAGATCTACATATCCGTATTGCCAAGCTTGCCTTCCACGCCAAGGAAAGTCCCATCCGGACACGGGACGGAGTCTTCAATCTTGTATCTTCGTAGTCTCGGAGTCCGGCGGATATTGATAGTCTGGCTGTCCAGACACCCCCTAGTCCAGGACTCCCTCAGTAGCCCCCGAACTAGGCTTCAATGACGATAAGTCCAGCGCGTTTATAGTCTTCGGCGTTGCAAGGCGGGTTCTCCCTTCAAATTCCATGTACCTGCCAAACAGTGTCCGGCTTCATCTTGAATACTGTGTTCCTCGGCTTCTACGCCAAATAATGGCCCTCTTCCACGCGTCGCACGAATGTGAAAAGCCAGGGTGTGTTTTGCATTTCACCCCCCAATTGTGCGAGTCGCCCGCCTATAAAAGAGGCAAGAATCCAGATCCAAACCACACCATCTTCCTCCCGCGAATACTCCATCGAAGCGCCTTTGACCTAGAAATCCATTCCACCATGGATCGTCAACGCGGCTCTTCTTCACGCGCTCCCAGCCCACCGCCGGGGAATTGGAGGAGGTGCTCTATTTCGCACAACGAGCTTGCGAAGCTCCAAATGGGGGGATTCCTCCCTCCGGCCTTCATGATCCCAGTCCGAGCCGGAGTGGTTACTTATCAAGGTGGGAGACAGGCGGAGGACACTCCAAGCCCCAATAAGGGGGAGCGAGTATGTTTTGTCCCTTATCTGATAAGGGGACTCGGATTTCCAATACATCCGTTCCTCCGCGGGCTCCTGAAGTTCTACGGACTCCAGCTCCACCACCTCACGCCCGCCTCTTTCCTGCGTATCGCGGGCTACGTAGCTCTTTGCGAGCTATTCCTGAGCATTGATCCCCATTTCGCATTGTGGAAGAGGCTGTTTTGCCTCGTACCCCGTTCTCACCAGGGGTCCATATATCAAGTGGGCGGCGCCGAAATATGGCGCATCGCCGGGACCGGATACCTATCCGGCACTCCCAAGAAGGCGTCCGAAGACTGGCCCTCGGAGTGGTTTTATATAGGAGATGCTCCGCTGCCAGACCCAATTCGGATCGGCCTCCCGGAGTTTAGTGCTGCTCCCTTGAAGAAATGCCTCAGCTGGCGCCCACGGAGCCCCCGATTGGAGGAAGACAAGAGCGTCCACTACTTGATGGGCCGGATATGATTAATGGCTCATTCCGGCTTGACCATGATCGGAGTCATGGCGACATGCATCAAGCGAGGGGTAAAGCCACTGCAATACAGAGGCCACCCCATGTGGGATTTCAACGGGGAAGACGATGCTACCCGGCACGGCCGCAAAGGGCCGGATTCGACCGAGGATCTGGTGAAGATCCTGTCCAGCCTGTACAAGGGGGAGAAGGAGGATTTCCTTCGAACGAACCCTTTGAATGGGTTTTCCATGATCAACCCCAGAGGATGGGTAAGTGAACACCTTGAAGGGCCCAACCCATGCTTTCGAAGTTTAAGCTTCTTACATTATGTCTTCGGCGCAAGATCTACGCCGGACTGTGGAGGACATGGTGAGTCCTGCTCCGCAACCCGAGGATCCAGAAGGATCCCTGGATCCGGCCTTCGAAGAGGACCCGGATATCGAGGTGGAGCTGATCGATGGGGTGTATCACCAGCTCAGCATAGACAATGCTTTGGTCGCCATTACGGCGGACTACCCCGGGCTAAGTCCGGCTTCCCAGGTGACCGCGACCGAAGTCCGGACACCATTATCCCATCCCTGCCCATTTCTGACCTTCGCGAACGATGGTATTTTGCAGGAAGCGCCTTTACGGCAGGAAGCCGAGCCCGCGGCGGCCGACCAACAGAGGTCAGTCCGAACCAGCAGGCGGAAAAGGAGCGCAGTGCGGACGGAAACGTCGCCGCAAAGGTATAGCTCGTATTTTAATTTTTAGAGCAACGTTCCGAGGAAACGTCTGAGTGCTCATGATCTTTGTAGGAGAAAAAGCGCTCGCTGGACTGCGAGCGCAGGAATTGCAATCCGACCAACACCGGCCAGGCTCCAGCGCCCGGCCTGGAGGGAGAGGCAAGCGCAAGATGCGAGCCGGATCCAACGGAGGATACCGACAGACTGTCTGCCACCAAGTCTGAGGTGGAGAGCGCCATGAACCATAGGCGCCGCCGGACAGTATTTCAAGAAGCGTGCTTTTCCCCTGAGGCATTGGATGCTTTTAACGCAGGGGACGTGCATCTCCGTGCTGCTCAAAATGGTTTTACCAGAGCCATGGAGCAGTATGTGAAAGACATACGGGTAAGGGAATTTTAATGGTTGTATATACCAGTAGCCCCCGAGACTTAAAGTAGTTATGCTAACTGATTTAAGGATCATTGGAAATTTCAGGCACTTAACGAGAAGAACGCCCAGCTGTCTCGGGAGCTGCAAGATTGCAAGGCCCAACTTGAGGCCGCACTTGCTGCCGCAGGAGGAGACGGAAAGACCCCTCATGGTAACACATTTTTATTAATAAACATAAGCGTTGTGCGACGTGCGCGCAAGTCTAATAATGACATTGCAGGTACCGCCGGACAAGATCCGGACAGGCAAGCATTGCTACGCCAGCTAAAGGCCGGCGAGAGTGTGCTGAATAGGGTTCAGCAGGAAAGGAACAAGCTCCAGGATGCCAACGCCAAGCTCGGAGAAGAGCTGAAAGGCGCTCAGGCCGAGCTGTCCGGCTCCGTTAAGGAGAATCAGCGGCTTCGTCGCGGCATTTATAGTAAGTGCTTGAGCGAACTTTTTTGAAAAGAAGAGTTCGGCGAGGAAGTATTTTGACATGATATGTCTTGTAGGTATACTCACGGGTCGTCCTGCAGAGGAGATGCCCATATCAATGGGTGATCAACTTCCCGAACTGTTGCAGCTACTCGAACGAGTTCGGCAGGCAATGAGCGGCGTCGTTCAGGCTTTATGGCCAGCCCTCACCCTACCCGAGGGCCTCGGGGAGCTTGCGGAGAAGCTGCAGGGGGTGCGGCAGCGCTTCCGTTTGTGGAAGATTTCGGCTTGCCGTCAAGGTGCCAGGGAGGCTTGGGCCATGGTGAAGACGCGGTACAAGAAGGCGAATCCCAACCACATGGCCGAAGTTGGACCGGTGGGGCCCGATGGGAAGGAGATCCCTGTGAGTTTAGTGTATAGCCAAGTAGAGTTGGCTACTAAATTTTCCCAACAGGACTGTAAACTAGACAGCCTGTTAGACGGGATTGAGGAGGAATACAATCAGTAAATTTGACAATGTATGTTATCCTTTAAAGTGACATGTGAAATGCCTTCTAGCCGGATTGTAGATCGTTTGTCTTTGCCGACCTTTTCGCTTCGACCTCGGGACCCTAGAGTCTGGAGTGTGTCCGAATACCTTTTTGGTTAAGAAACAACTGTGGTATGCATGGAGACCAGGCGTAGGGGTCATTAGTGCTTTATCAGACAAGTGCCCAACTAGTTATGTTATATTACATGGTTAGTAAGAAACATCTTCCAGGGAGAATAGTTCCGTTAAGGGTTCCTTTCCCTGGGAGGCATGCCCTAAAGTGCATGTCCGGACTGCAAAGAAAGCAGTAAAACATCTGGGGGCAAAGAGATAAATAGGTAAAAAGTCATCATTTAAGTCACCAACCGAATATTCCCTTAAGAACGCTAGCTTTCGGCTTCACCCAGTCTGAGGTACACATCCGGCTGACCCGGCAGTAACAATTGCAGAGGTGCTCCCTTTACCTCCTAGCCGAACAATCGGGAACGTAGGGGTAAGCACAGGAGCCAGGCAACCCAGCTTGGCCAAAACTTAAGTCATATCGATGCATATAATGGCGAGTAAAAGGTACATGTGGAAGCTTGACACATGTGTTGGGTATGAAACCCGTATAATTGAGCTTCTGTAAAAGAAGCCCCCAGGAATAATGAGTGCGGATGGCACATCATGCGTATGCAAAGAATGCAAAAATGGGCCCGGAAGGGCTTTTAAGTGAAAAGGATAAAAAGAGAAACAAAAGACAGCCGAAGTGTAAAAGTTTGGACGGGGGAAGGGGACGAACTCTTAGTCCGGCGCTAGGCATAGAATCGTCGGAGGCGGGCTGCGTTCCATGGGTTCGGCTCGAGTCGGTTATCCGACGCATTTCGTAGACGGTATGCTCCGCCGGTCAGTACTTGATCGATAATGAAGGGGCCCTCCCATCTGGGCTTGAGCTTGTCCTTTTTCTTGTCCGGCAGGCGTAGAACTAGTTCACCAACGTTGTAAGTCTTGGCCCGTACTTCTCTGCTTTGATATCTTCGGGCCTGCTGCTGATAGAATGCGGAACGAGCCTTCGCGACGTCACGTTCTTCCTCCAATGTGTCCAAGCTGTCCTGCCGATCAAGCTCGGCCTCTCTTTCCTCATACATGCGCACTCGAGGTGAGTCATGAATAATGTCACAGGGCAAGACTGCCTCTGCGCCGTATACCATAAAAAATGGTGTGAATCCGGTAGTACGGTTAGGCGTTGTCCGCAGCCCCCAGAGTACGGAGTCAAGCTCCTCGACCCATTGTGTGTCGGACTTAGTGAGTGACCTCACTAGTCTGGGTTTAATGCCGCTCATTATTAGACCATTTGCTCTTTCCACTTGACCGTTGGTTTGAGGGTGATAGACTGACGCATAGTCGAGCTTGATGCCCATATTTTTGCACCATGACTTAACCTCGTCGGCTGTGAAGTTCGTGCCGTTGTCGGTGATGATGCTGTGGGGGACTCCGTAACGGTGTACCACCCCTGATATAAAGTCTATCACTGGTCCGGACTCTGCCGTTTTGACCGGTTTGGCCTCTATCCATTTGGTGAACTTATCCACCATGACCAATAGGTACTTTTTCTTGTGGGTTCCCCCTTTAAGGGGTCCAACCATGTCAAGCCCCCAGACCGCGAACGGCCAGGTAATGGGTATGGTTTTGAGGGCGGTGGGTGGCATATGGCTCTGATTAGCAAAGAGCTGACAACCAACGCATCGCTGGACCAAGTCCTGTGCGTCTGCCCGAGCCGTCGGCCAATAAAATCCTGTACGGAATGCCTTTCCTACAAGGGCCCGGGCTGCTGCGTGGTGTCCGCCTAGTCCGGCATGAATTTCAGCCAGGAGGTTTCGCCCTTCTTCTTCGGAGATACACCTTTGAAGGACTCCGGTGGTACTTTTCTTATAAAGTTCTCCCTCATGGACCTTGTAGGCCTTCGATCGCCGGACTATGCAGCGGGCCTCATTTTGGTCTTCGGGAAGTTCCTGCCTAAGTAAGTAGGCTAGGAAAGGTTCTGTCCACGCGGCGATTACTGCCATTATGACGTGGGCGGAGGGTGTTATGTCATCTGCCGAATCACCGGTTGGTGCGGTTTTCTCCGGTTTGTCGCTACCGGGCTCCTCTTCCCATAGTACGGATGGCTTGAAGAGCCGTTCCAGGAAGATATTTGGAGGGACAGCATCACGTTTCGCACCGATGCGTGCCAGGACGTCGGCCGCTTGGTTATTATCTCGGGCTATGTGATGGAATTCGAGTCCTTCAAACCGAGCTGACATTTTTAGGACAGCGTTGCGATATGCTGCCATTTTCGGATCCTTGGCGTCGAAGTCTCCGTTTATTTGGGATATTGCAAGGTTTGAGTCCCCGCGCACCTCTAGGCGTTGAATGCCCATGGAGACCGCCATCCGGAGACCATGTAACAGGGCCTCGTATTCGGCTGCATTGTTGGAGTCCGTGTACATTATTTGAAGTACATACTGGACTGTATCTCCGGTGGGGGACGTCAGTACGACGCCAGCCCCCAGTCCGGCCAACATTTTGGAGCCGTCGAAATGCATAGTCCAATTGGAGTATGCGCCGTACTCTTTAGGGAGTTCGGCTTCAGTCCATTCGGCGACGAAGTCAGCCAAAACTTGTGACTTTATAGCTCGTCGAGGTTTGTAAGTGATGTCGAATGGTAAGAGCTCAATGGCCCATTTTGCTATCCTGCCCGTTGCGTCGCGGTTATTTATAATGTCATTGAGTGGTACTTCAGAGGCCACTGTTATCGAGCACTCTTGAAAGTAGTGCCGAGCTTTCGAGACGCCATGAACACCGCATATGCTATCTTCTGATAGTGCGGGTAACGGGATTTGCAGGGGGTTAACACAGTGGATACATAATACACTGGTTTTTGAAGAGGGAATTTATGCCCTTCTGTCGCTCGTTCGACGACGAGGACTGCGCTTACAACTTGATGTGTTGCTGCGATGTATAACAACATTGGTTCGCCCAGAGTGGGCGCAGCCAGGACCGGATTTGTTGCCAGTATGGCCTTTATTTCTTCGAGTCCGGCAGTGGCAGCATCCGTCCACTCGAAGTGTTCGGTGCGCCTGAGGAGGCGATAGAGGGGCAACGCCTTTTCTCCTAAACGGGAGATAAAGCGGCTTAAGGCTGCCACGCATCCTGTTAATTTTTGTATTTGTTTGAGGTCTTTTGGAATATCCAACTGTGACAGAGCTCGGATTTTGGCCGGATTTGCTTCAATTCCTCTACCGGATACGATGAAGCCCAGCAGCTTTCCGGCTGGTACGCCGAAAACGCATTTTTCCGGATTCAGCTTGATGTCATATGCTCTGAGGTTGTCGAATGTGAGCCTCAAATCGTCTACTAAAGTTTCGACGTGTTTTGTTTTGACGACTACGTCGTCTACGTATGCCTCGACTGTTTTGCCGATCTGGGTGGCCAGACATGTTTGAATCATGCGCTGATATGTTGCGCCGGCGTTTTTGAGTCCGAAGGGCATCGTGTTGAAGCAGAATGGTCCATATGGAGTGATAAATGCCGTTGCGGCTTGGTCTGCTTCCGCCATCTTGATTTGATGATAGCCAGAGTATGCGTCCAGGAAGCACAACGAATCGTGCCCTGCTGTGGCATCGATAATTTGATCGATGCGGGGGAGAGGGAAGGGATCCTTTGGGCAAGCTTTATTGAGGTCTTTAAAATCGACACAGAGGCGCCAGGATTTATCCTTCTTTGGTACCATCACCAAATTTGCTAGCCAGTCCGGATGTTTGATATCTCTAATGAATCCGGCTTCCAATAGTTTGGCTAGCTCTTCTCCCATTGCCTGTCTTTTGGGCTCGGAAAATCGTCGAAGAGCCTGTTTGACTGGCTTGAATCCTTTTAGGATGTTTAGGCTGTGTTCTGCCAACCTGCGAGGGATTCCGGGCATGTCCGAAGGATGCCAGGCGAAGATATCCCAATTTTCCCGAAGGAATTCGCGCAGTGCGGCGTCTACTTCGGGGTTCAACTGTGCCCCAATGGAGGCCGTCTTTGTTGGGTCCGTTGGATGGACCTGGAATTTTATTATCTCGTCTGCTGGTTTGAAGGAGGTGGACTTGGATCTTTTATCGAGTATCACATCGTCCCTGTTCACCGTAGAGCGCAGCGCGGTGAGTTCCTCTGCCGCTAAGGCTTCGGATAGTGCCTCGAGGGCTAGTGCGGCTGTCTTGTTTTCGGCGCGGAGTGCTATGTCCGGATCACTAGCGAGAGTGATTATTCCGCTGGGCCCAGGCATTTTGAGCTTCATGTACCCGTAATGAGGTATTGCTTGAAAAATTGTGAATGCCTCTCGTCCTAATATGGCGTGATACCCACTGCTGAACGAGGCCACCTGGAACGTGACTTCTTCGGATCTGTAATTGTCCGGAGAGCCGAACACCACATCGAGTGTGATTTTTCCGGTGCAGCGCGCTTCCCGGCTAGGGATTATTCCTCTAAAGGTTGTGCTGCTTCGCTCAATACGGCTCCAATCGATTTCCATTTTTCGCAGAGTTTCCTCATAAATGAGGTTTAGTCCGCTGCCGCCGTCCATGAGGACTTTTGTCAGTCGAAAGCCGTCCACTATGGGACTAAGTACCAGTGCGGCTGGGGCTCTGGTTGTTCGGAATGTGGGCTCGTCGCTGGCATTGAAGGTAATAGCTGTGTCGCTCCATGGATTTGCTGTTGCTACTTGGTAGACTTCGGCGAGTTCGCGGATTGATCGTTTTCGCATATTATTTGATGCGAAAGTCTCGAAGACTGTTGATACCGTGCTGGTATTGTTGGAGTGGTTTCCCGGAGCTAGAAGCTCTTCGCCACTTTTGGCCACCTGCCGTAATATCCAACATGCTCGAAGGCTATGTGTTGGGACGGCTCCCTCTGTATTATGAAGCTTACAGGGTCCATTGAGCCATCCCTCCAGTACGGTTCCGTTTCCCTTATTGGGTTTTTGTTTTTTCGTTTTTGCATCTGGGGCCTGAGTGTAAGGCGCCCTTTTACTGCGGACTGGGTTTGGGGCCGGATTATCCCAAAATTGATTTTCGGTTTTCCGGAAACTCTCCATCGCACAGTACTTTCGTACAATGGATGCCAGATCGGTGAAGCGCGTAATTTTGCGACGATCAATGGCGTTTAGTATTCCCTTGTCCGTGCAGTTATTGCGGAAGATTGATATTGCGTTTTCCTCTCGGCAGTCCTTTATCCTGTCCATAACCAGGAGGAATCTGGCCCAGTAGTGATGTACTGTTTCTGTAGGCTCTTGCCGTATTAGAGATAGATCGCATATGTCTGGGCGGGTGGGTGGAATAAAATCCGGATCCCTGCCCATCTTGAGGCTCAAAGGCCAAGGGGTTTCCGAATTCGGAAGTGTGGTTTGCTGGGACAATCCAGCGAGTCCGGGGCGATGCATGATTTTAAGTTCAATGCTCGATCGAAGTCCGTCCCTCCGCGGGAATCCGGCATGGAGGGTTCGGGAATCCGGACATGAATTGTCTTCAACACTGGCAAAGAGTTGCCGTATTGTTCCTCTACCACTGCGACGTGGTGGGTGGCCTGGGGAGAGTTAATCTCTCTCAGATCAGTTTTAAGCCCAATCTGATTGTAGTCCGTAGCGACTCCCAGGGCGGCGATGCGATCCAAGAGCTCGTTAACAGACGAGAGCTCTATTGGATCTAACTGTTCGGCAGCTTTAGGGCTGACGCGAAGATTGCTTCCGACGACTTGAGAAGTCATTGCCGAAGCGGCGGCCGGACAGGCGGTCATGAGAAAACCACCAAGCCGGATAGTTTGGCCGGCGGCCAAGGCCCCTCCGGCGAAAACACCGTCTTTGAAGACGGGTGGAGGCATCCGCTCTATCGGTGACGACACAGAGGAACTCTCAATGAAAGCACCAATGTCGGTGTCAAAACCGGCGGATCTCGGGTAGGGGGTCCCGAACTGTGCGTCTAGGCGGATGGTAACAAGAGACGAGGGACACGATGTTTTTACCCAGGTTCGGGCCCTCTCGATGGAGGTAAAACCCTACGTCCTGCTTGATTAATATTGATGATATGGGTAGTACAAGAGTAGATCTACCACGAGATCAAGGAGGCTAAACCCTAGAAGCTAGCCTATGGTATGATTATTGTAATGGTTGTTGTCCTACGGACTAAAGCCCTCCGGTTTATATAGACACCGGAGAGGGCTAGGGTTACACAGAGTCGGTTACAATGGTAGGAGATCTACATATCCGTATTGCCAAGCTTGCCTTCCACGCCAAGGAAAGTCCCATCCGGACACGGGACGGAGTCTTCAATCTTGTATCTTCGTAGTCTCGGAGTCCGGCGGATATTGATAGTTCGGCTGTCCGGACACCCCCTAGTCCAGGACTCCCTCACTCTCAAACGACAAAAGTCATGCACTAACTCTAAGCGGCCACCAATTTATGGTGTAGGGGGTGGGCTATTTATAGCCAAGTGGCAACCCGACCTGATTTGTCTGAAATGACCCTGGGTCATTAAGGAACCGACAAGTGTCCAACAGTCGGATTTCAAACACACGTGACAGCTTGGCTTGGGCTACAAGCAAAGCTAACTCATCCAGCTCTGGATAAGATTTGCTCTCATTGTCTTTGCTTGAAGACATAGGATTTGGTTGAGCATCAGATCAGTCACTCTGACTTTGTTCACTTGGACCCCACTTAATAGTACAGTGGTTCCTATGACTCAATGAAGAAGAAAGGAAACTACGAAACAGTTATGTCTTCGCGCTCCATAGTCTTCAAGTGAATATCTTCACATGTCATTATCTTCATCGTGAATGTCTTCACGAACCACCATTTTCTTCAGTGTCTTCACACATTTTTAGGGGTCATCTATGGTAGGTAAACCGAATCAATGAGGGACTACTACCTGTGTTATCCTGCAATTCTCACAAACACATTAGTCCCTCAACCATGTTTGCCGTCAATACTCCAAAACCAACTAGGGGTGGCACTAGATGCACTTACACCTACAATGAGAGCAATAGAGAGTTAAAAGGCGGATTTATGGAGTATGGACCCCTCATGAACAGAGTGGTAAGTTGTTTTTATCTGTTTTCAACCGACAGTTGCATGAAATCTACTTTAGTGAGTGTGACTCATTTATTGTTTTGTAGTCTTCAGAGATGAACAAAAGCATTTTTGAAGCCTCGGATGCGCCAAGTTCTATCCCCGGGACTCGAGATAGTGAGAACAAGTTGAGGGTAACGGTGGAGGTAACATCAAGCCTCCTACAATTACATTCTTTCTTAAGTTCATTTTCGTTTTTAACCATAAATTTGACCCATATTATGTTCTTGTTTCATTCTTATTGCAGAAGTTCGTCAACAAATGTCTCAAGCTGGTGGGCCTGCTTGGGTGCGCTAGCTCTGCTGGTGCTTATGATCCTGCAACCCCGATGCATACCCTCGCTTCATCGAGCCATGCCCCCTCGTCGTCTAGGGTGGTTGAAGAGGACGAGGAGGAGTATGAGGACGAAGAAGGTGAAGATGAAGAAGAGGACGAGGAGGGAGCAGAAAATGAACAAGAGGAAGAAGAGGAACAAAGCGATGAGGAGGAGGAGTACGACGACGATGGCGGACCTCCACCAACTCAGACAACCCAGCTTGAGAAGAGGAATGTGCCGAAGAGGGATTGGGCAAGCCCACCCCCGTTTCAGAGAGTGTGTCCTCCTCAGCGCAAAAAGAAGGCGGTTGAGAACCATTCAAAGAACAACGAGGACCGTACCTCGAAGAGGGGAAGGAGGAAGTGAAGTTGCTGCGGTTGAACTAGTCCCTCGAACTAGTTAGTTAAACTTTTTATGTTGGCTTCGTGAAACTATTTGGTATTTGTTGAACCTGCTATGTAAAACTTTGTGCTACATGTGTGGATGCGTGCTATGTTAAACTTTTTATGTTGGCTTCATGAACTATTATTCGTATGGAGCTGTGATACATATGCTTGTTGTTTTTAAGTCTATAAATTGTTGTGGCAAAAAAATTGAAGGCAAAAAACAAGTTGTGTGCAGGAAATGCACTATGATCATACCCTACCGCCAGGACCCTTGGCGGTAGGGTTGCACAGCCTACCGCCAAGGACTCCGGCGATAGGGTTCCTCACTCCACGGCTCTGAGTACTGAGACCTGAATCGACAAATATTTTATGGTAGGGTTGCACACCCTATCGCCGGAGCTCATGTCGGTAGGGTTAGACAGCCTACCGCCATGACCTCTGGCGGTAGGGCGTCTGCCAGGTCAGCATCTGGCCGTTGGCGGGACGGCAGCTGCCGTACCCTACCGCCAAAGATTCTGGCAGTATGCTATGCATACCTACCGCCGAGCTTTGTGGCGGTAGGAAAAGGGTCAAATGTAAAAAAAAAAAAAAATCAAATCGAGGCCAAATCTAGTAGAGCTAATTGAAAAGGGTCAAAACACAAAAATTTGCCCCCTCTGCTGCCCCTCACCCCAACGGGTTGGGATCCTCTGCAGTAATGTACGGTACAGTACAGTCAATTACATGTGGACCCGGCCCCACATGTCATCCGTACTACAGCTCCGTACAATACTGAAGAGGATCTCAACCCCACCCCAACCAGTCCAATCCTCGACTTTTTATGAAGTGAAAACAACAAGTCTAGCTGGATGAAAGCGAACAAGGGAAACAGAACACATGAGTCCGCCCATCGGCGCCACCCGCAACGACCAGATAGCAAGATTTTTCTCGTACAAGTGGCAGAGGGGATAATATAGGATACACTGGCAAGAGCAACTCGCTCAAGTCTCTCTCCCAGGCCCAGGTGGCAGCAGGAGTTGTTGCTCTAGCTAGTGGCTGCGTTATACTGTATATTCATGGTCAGAAACGAAGGAATGGCATCTCCATTCCCATGTATCTTTCGTGCTACGTACGTTCAAATCGGATTTTCGTCAATTCCACACTTGCTGTAACCCGTCGTTGCAGAAAAAAGGTTGATTTATCACACACCGCCCGTGTAGAAATCCGAAGTGTGCTCCTCTCCGCTCCAGGTTTCAGGCCATCAACTCATCGGACAGAACCCGACGCCTGCTGGCCGGCTCGCCGCTAGCCGCTCCGGAAAGTGGCCTGTCGTGGCCACTCGTCCGCCACGCCAGATCGCTGCATAAACTACTACGTACTTGTATGTGCCTGGGCTGACTCGTCGCCGTAGGCCGTAGCCTCTGATGACTACGGAACCAATAGGCGAGGGAGTAGGCAAAGCCAAGCCGCCGCCGACCCCAACTGATGATGGAGACGCCAATGTATATCTGCCGGTGTGCGCGTGCGTCTCGTCTGTTGTACCACATGTGGCGGGTCCGTGTGGGTGACAGAGAATCTTGCCCCATTCAGAGCTTTCTTCGCTTCTTTCTTTATTATTAGGGGGCTCTTCTATTCTTTTCTTTTCTGACGAGCAGTGGTATAGTAATTCAAGACTCGTTCAGAATCGATTTGAAATCTGACTTATACGGGAGGCAGCAGTAGTAGTGCTCCCTCCATTTCAAAATATAGCGCCCACGCTTTCGAGGTTCAACTTTGACCATAAATTTAACTAACGAGACCGACTGCGACGGGAGCAAAAATTATAACAGTGAATTCGTACTCAAAAAAAGTTTTCAAATATATATTTTTTGCTCCCGCTGCAATTGGTCTCGTGGTTAAATTTATGGTCAAAGTTGAAGCACAGAAACCGAGAACGCACTATATTTTAAAATGGAAGGAGTATATGTTAAGCCATCAGCAGATTTTCTTTCATGTCCTGAGGGGGATAATCTGTTGGCCTGGTGATGCGCCAGAGAGAGCTGAAAGTATGTAGTACAGTAGGATACACAGCTAGCAGGGGCCCTCTGTGTCCGTGGATCATGTAAGACCAACTTCACCGCGCGACCCCAAACGAACGTCCGTTTTGCCCGGATTCTGTCCGTTTGGGTAGGGCGATGGGGTCCTGTCCAAGCCTGTCCTGGGATGCGGTGGCCGTGCGCCCAGCGAGCGGCCGCATCCTTTTACCCCATCCTGTCCGTCTACATTTTCAAACAACAACGTTTCAAATACCAGCGGCAGGCCTAGTTCACGCCCGGCAGCAAAGCCAGCGGCCTACACGTCCTCGCCTCCAAAATGAATAGTTTTGTTCGTCGGCAACACAACCAGCGGCCGGCAACACAGCCAGCCTTCAAAATGAATCAGGTTCTCGTCGGCACACAGCCAGCGGCCCAGCGGGCGGCACCCATGCCAGCCTCTACAAAAGAATGACCACGGTCGATCGGACGACCTAGTTATGGCCGTCGGTGTCGAACATCTCCTTCTGCCTGGCCTCGAACCAGCTCCTCGTCTTGTCGCTCATCTTGGTCAAGTCCACGCTCATGATCGCAAGGGCCACCTCCTTCGCTTTGGTTGTGGCATTGGTGGCCTCGATGTCGAGCTGCCTCTGTCTGGCCTTGACGTTCTCGGCCTCGATGTCGAGCTACCTTTGCCGCGCCGCCTCCTCCATGTCGATCTTCCGTCTCTTGCCGCCTCCTCCATCTTAAGCTTCTTCCTTTGAAGCTCTAGGTATTGCTTCATTTGCTCGTCCTTGCTTTGCCGCTTCTTCTCATCCCTCACATACTTTTGAGACATCATGCCATGCAACGTCTCATGCAAGGCCATGGATGAGGCATCACGTATGTCGTCCACCTTGGAGTTGGTCTTGCCCCTCCGGCGAACTTGGTCGTCTTCTTGTCGCTCTTCCTTTGAAGCTCACGGTATTGATCCTTGAATTTAGGACAATTGTTCATGATCGTCCAACAATCCGTAAGAGTGAATGGCTTGTCATTGTGCTGGGCCTTGAATGCTTCCAAAGATTGAAATGTCTACACCACAAGATCAACAAGAATTGGACATGCAAACATATACAAGGCCGAAGTCACTTGGCCGTAGCAAGGAAAGGCCTAAGATGAGGAGAGCATACCATGTCCCCAACGCCAAGACCACTCACGGGCCGTGCTTCAACGCTCTCAAATGCGGCGCAATATTTGTTGCACTCTTGTTCGATGAACAACCACCTCTTTTGAATCGGGGTGATGCCACGGTTGCTTGTGATTTGGTAGGGCTCAAACATATTCCTTTCATGAAAAGTTTTGTGGACTCTCGTCCAAAAAACTAGGCCCTTTTTGTTGCGCGCCCGTCCTCGGATCTTGGCTAATCTCCATCCAACATTGGCAAATCAATTTGTCCTCATCTTGTGTATATGAACCCGTGCGAATGCTCTTCCTCCTCTTTTGCGCTTCCGCTCTTTGGGTGAGCTCATCGATGAACAACGGCTCGCCACTAATATCAATGTCATTGCCTTCTTCTTCATCACCATCACCTTCGACATAGATGTCATCGTTCTCATGCCATGAGTCACCATGGTCGTAGTCAGCACGGTCGTCGGCCTCTTCATCGACAGTGAACTAGCCGCGGCCATCCTGACTTTAGGTCTCCTCGGGGTCGTAGGTAGGGACATGCCCACCCTCGTAGATCACTTCCTCCATGAACTGGACGTAGTAGGGGTCGTCGACCGGTGGCGTTGGTGTTGGCATTCCGTCGAACAAGACGCGGGGGGACGGCATGGTGCCCGTAAACGGCGGTCGTGCTTGCTTTCTTTGCATCTCGACGGAGGGCCGGCCGCCGCTGCTGGACCCAGGGGTGACGTTGAGGTTGATGACGGCCGCCGGGCGCGGGGTGGACGGCGCGATCACGCTCACGTCCGGCGACCCCGAGAAACGGGTCTGCCCGTCGTGCCTTGGCGGGGGAAGCTGGGCTACATTGGCGTGGTCCGCGATATCGGTGACTGGCAGTGCGAAGGCCGAGCGACCGACGAGGCTGTTCTCACCGGACCGACGACCGCTCTAGAGAAAGCGGTCGGACGACAAATGCCCATCATGAGGAGGGCGTGCGCTTTGCTGACGATGGCCTCCTTCTCCTCGACCTTGGCATTGCGTCACGCGGCCTCAATCGCAGCACGGTCGGTGGCGAACTTGGCCGCGGCGATGTTGTCCTTGGCGACCGCCCTCCGGCTCCTCTTCTTCGCCAATTTCGCGTCCAACTTGGCGATCTCCTCCGGCGTGCACTCCGACCGCGGCTTCCTTGGCACCTTGCCCTTCTTCTTCTTGGCCATTCCGGGTGGGTCGACGGCCAGCCCGCCGGAGTTCGGCTGGGCGTCGGCCATGGACGGGGGAGGGAGTGGGACGGCGGAGGGTTTGGGGGGAAATGACGCCAAGGGGGCCGCGGGGGGGGGGGGGGGGGGGGGGGTTATGCTTTGTGTCACCGACAAGCGGGCCAAGGGCGGACAATCGCGCGCGTCTCGCCCGTTCGCCCGCTGTCCGTTTCACCCCAAAATCGGCGCAAACTTGGGCCGGGGATGGGTCAAAAGTGGACACAAAACGGACAAAAGTTCGTTTGCTCCCGCACGCTGGGCTGGCCGGTTTGCCTCTTTTACCCAAACGGACGGGACCGGACAGGATGGGGTTGCGCGGTGGAGTTGGCCTAACGAAAGTACTACCCCAAACGTATCTTGTTTCTAGTACCGGAAAGCACGTGCCGATAAACAAGTTGGTGGCCAGTCTAGAAAGAACAAGAGCTAGAAAGGAAATTTGACTAGCTAGCACCATAAATCACCCGCCTATAAAGAGAAGCAAACAATTCTGAGATATTGCTACATGTCAGCGACGCTTGGAGCCCTCGACGTCTTAAGGCTACTTGTCAATACTATATGCGGTGCTACCGTTTGTGCAGTTAGCAACCCATATTGCTAAACTAGTGTCAAGTCACCGGCAGGCGATGCAAATTGTAGTATGATGCACCGAAATTGTAGAATCACAGAAGCTTGGCTCGAGCAGGCCTAATTCAGGGAACCTCCTAATTGAAGGAGAAAAAAACGTGGCTTCCCTTGATCCCTGAATTAGAGTTATTAGGTTCATTCACACCACACCAGCGATGGTTCCGTTCAGCCCGGCGTGCTTTGTTGCCGTCGTCGCAGAAGCAGCTCCCTTCCGAGTGGTGTCTCCCGGCCCGCCGGGCGGGAAGGACCTGCAGAGTGTAGACGGCGGCAACGGCGACCTTTGTCAGGATCCTCTTTGGATCCCAACGGTAAACGCCATGCCACACCGCGACTCCGGAGTTGTTTCCTTTTCTTGTCCTTTCTTTCTAATAATAACGGTCGCGGCGTGCCCGTCGTTGGACTTCTTTTCTTTCTTCGGCCAAATGCGTCCCAAATCTCGGTCGGCAGCCTCCATTGGTCAAGTCACCGGATGCCAGTGGTCACTTTCATCTCCCACTCAGCTTAGTACAAAAAAAAATAAAAAAAAATCCCAACTTAATAAAGAGAAGAAAACGCTGCTGGTACAAATCCAGATTTTTCTTTTTATGTATGGCAGCCGGTTAGTACTGTTGTTCTACTCGTTTGTGAATCAAAAACCAAATTCCTTTACAGAAGAGGCTATGCAGACCAGCTTCCTATAGAAAACTTGCAAGCATTCTAATGGAGCACTACCGAATTTAGTTCCTTGATTACATTTGGTCCGAGGCAACTTCTTAATTATGAGAGACGGTGAATCGGCGTTTGCAGCTCCGCTCGGACGACTCGTCGCCGCAGCATCTGACGCGGCAAAGCCTCTCTGATCGAAGACCGAATCGGTCGAGATGACAAGAGTCGACGTCGACGGACGCACAGGCCTCCAGCTTTGTTTATTTTCCGGGAACTCTTGTTTGTTTGTTCTGACGATTACATTTCACATATCAGACCCATCTAGGATTGATTTTGAAACCTGACGCTTTATCTTTTGTTAATGTGTGAGAAGAGCAATCTCACGATTCAACTCGGAGGAGATAGCCTTCATCGGTAAGCAAGGGTGAGAAGCTACCACGTACGCGTTGAGGGTTGCGAATTGCTTACGACATAGCTGTCTCACGTGAAAGGAAGTACTTCTCGGATGACGTTTTGCTGAACGACGCTCGCACGACGACGGCTAATCCAACCGTCTGCTGCTGTTTAGACTTGCCCATTAAAGATGCGATATGACATGTCATGTAAATTTCGGCTGACAATTATCGTCCGTGTAGGAGCGCTCCACGTGAAATCATGCCACAGCACGCCACACAGTCATGTACTCCCTCCTTTTTATTTACTTTGCATATTATATTTAATTAAAATCAACTTTTATTAATTTTGACCAAGTTTATTGAAAATAATATGAACATTTTTTTTTGAAAAGGAGAAAGACCCCCGGCCTCTGCATCTGGGCGATACATGCAGTCACTTTATTAATTACTAGCACATATGCCCGTGCATTGCAACGGGAGAGATTTTTTTTTGCGAGAAGCAACTTGAAAGATTATTGATGTGTCATCAAGAAAAGTGTCTCCACAATGGTAGGCGACAGAGCAAGTAGTTATGGTCTTCTTGCTAGACATGTTTGACATGCAAAATCTTGATAATGGTGGGGTTGGTCGGCGTGGTGGCGAGCACCCAACTCATGCATGTATTCCTTCAGGTCCGCCTCCATCTCGGGGGTGTGCATGCCTCTTCATTTGGTGGCTGCTTGGCAACCTTCGGGACACAGTCACTTCGACCACTCTACCCTACGATGGCGTAACCGGGTGGAATATTAATTGCAACGCATAAATCCCGTTTCATTAGCATAATCAGGCATGACTGTCCCTTCTTTTTGATTGTTTATTCTCTTTTATTTTTTTGGTGCTCCAGTGCCCATAATTTTGCTCTAACTAAAGCCAAACAACATATTATTTTTTCTATGTTGAGAAAAATTAAAACATGAATTTTTAAAAGTTTTGAAATTTTTCAAAGCAGGAAAATTTTGGAGTTCTGACCATTTTTTAACATTTGAACAAAAAATAAAATTCTGAATATTTTTGTAATTTTTTACTTCACAAAAATAAATAAAATTAAAGTAGGAGAAAAAGGAAAGATAAATATAAAAGAGAAAGAGAAAGGATCAGAAAAATAAAAATAAAAATAGAACAACGAAAAAGGGGAAACGGGCCGGTCCAGTCTTAGGCGCACTGTGGGTAGCTTCAACTATTTATCCCTCCATGCGAGAAATAAGGTCTTCCCACCTGCCTGGACAATAATAAGTGGGCTTGCTTCATTGGGCCGGAGCGAACGTGGGCCAATTACAGAATTCTAGATAATGCCTTTTTATTTTCTAGTGGATAGATGCACAAAAATTTAGTACCATCTCGGATAGAAAAATCTTTTCGACGGTGAATGGATGAAAAAGTTGGAGAAACACACCTTGCTTTATTAGTAGGTATTTTTTTTAAATGAGAACATTTCTTCTATGTAGAGAAAATTTGAAACATGAATTTTTAAAAGTTTTGAAAATTTTCAAAGCAAGAAAAAATTGGAGTTCTGACCATTTTTAACATTTGAACAAAAAATAAATTTCTGAATATTTTTGTAAATTTTTACTTCACAGAAAAAATAAAATTAAAGAAGGAGAAAAATGAAAGATAAATATAAAAGAGAAAGAGAAAGGATCAGAAAAATAAAAATAAAAATAGAACAACGAAAAAGGGGAAACAGGCCGGTCCAGTCTTAGGCGCACTGTGGGTAGCTTCATCTATTTATCGCTCCATGCGAGAAATAAGGTCTTCCCACCTGCGTGGACAATAATAAGTGGGTCGTTGGGCCGGAGCGAACATGGGCCAATTACTGAATTCTAGATAATGCCTTTTTATTTTCTAGTGGATAGATGCACAAAAATTTAGTATCACCTCGGATAGAAAAATCTTTTCGATGGTGAACGGATGAAAAAGTTGGAGAAACACACTTTGCTTTATTAGTAGGTATAGATATAGATATAGATATAGATTCATAAAAGACATTACAAAGAGATACAACAGTAAGTCCCAAGCCACCGTCTAGACAATATTTCTCGCTTCTCCTATCCAGTTGACGAAGGTATGTTGATAATCCGGGCCTAATACCACAGACCTCGCAGCCAAGCCTAACATCTAAGACCTGATTCCCCAACCAAGCCACTACTGGGTATGGGGCACACACCAATCAGGCGCGCTCTCAGCAGCGGCGGCTGCCAACTACCACAACTGCATCTTCAGAACTGTACTGACGCATCATCTTAATTACAATAGCAAATTTATATGATGGGAAAGTATATTCCACAATGAATCTAATTGTATTGATTTGTTATTGTATATGTTGATAGTTTTATCTATAAACTTTGTCAAAGATTACAAAGTTTGACTTTGACCACAACTAATATGCAGAGTAAATGAAAATGAAGCAGTACACAACAGCAACACATATTCATAAACGACATCTTCAATGCAAATCATCAAAACGCCCGCGGATGTGTGGGCAATCGCGGATCATCAAGACCTCCATAAGTGCTTAGATTGAACCTTCCCGGCACTTTTAGCCATCCAGTGTATCATTAAATCGGTTTGGACTGGTCCGGACATTGAAATCCCATTGATCGGTCCCAAACCGGTGGGAGCTCCAAGGGAGTATAGGGGTCCGCCACATCAGACTCCGACAGTCCGGACCAACCCAAAATCAAGTCAATACACGCACAATTTCATAATCCCTCCTCTCTCTTTCTCACACCCGTCCTCGACGCTCCCACCCGATCACCTTAGCTTGCGCCTGTTCTATCCTCTGCCCCCGCTGGCATGGATCCATTGGAGCCCATGGAGAGGCTCAAGGTCCCGCCATACCTGGATAAGTCCAATCGCGCGACCGCGTCCGTACTACAGCACGAGCGATGTGTGAAGCAAAGGTTAAGGAAGAAGGGGGAGGTGGCTGGTAACTATTATGCGAGCAGGTTAATAACCCACATACCGCACCTTGATAACTTTTAACCCAAAAGAAATTGACGAAACATACTAACATGAGATCTAACTTTGAGGACCTTGTTGACACAGATTTAGTAGTGAAAACGAATTTACAATCGGGTTTAATGATTGAGAAATAAAAGGCATTTTGGGTTTTTTAAAATAGGAAAGAACCTTTTAGACATCACCTAGTTTGGCCTTACTTTCGTCTGTGCATGCTGCCAACCAGGAGAAAAAAACATAAATTCCTCGGAAGTGCCTTTGGCTTGTTAGAGAAGAACGGCGGTGGCGGGCCTCCATCTGTGCATGCCGTGAAGCCACGGGCCTCCATCTCCAAGTGACCGATGCGGCGGCGGCAACATCGTCCCGAAAAAAGAACAAAGCGGACGGCTTTTCTAGGCGGCGGAAGAAGAAGAAACTTGCAGCGCGTCCGGCCGTGCCTCCGTCGACCGAAGCACCACCGGAGAGCTCGCAATTTGTTGTGATGGCGGCTGATGCGCACAAGGTGTTTCATGAAATGCCCACAAGGTATGATTTCGCCCCCCCTTATTTTGTTGTTGTTTTTACATAAATGTATACATATGGATAGCTTACTTTTCTTCTATCATACTTTGTAGTTTCAATGATAACACATATATGTCAACTATGGTTGTTGGCTCCAACAATTATCATTGGTCTCAAACCAATGAAGTGCATGAAGATGATCATGAGTATGAAGTGGATGAGGATGGTGAGGGTATCGTCGATGCACCAAAAGGAAGAGTGGGCACCTACACCATTGACGAAGACGTCTAGCTATGCAATACATGGTTGCATGTGTCTATGGATGCCTGAAGGAAATATGCCCTAGAGACAATAATAAAGTTGTTATTTATATTTCCTTATATCATGATAAATGCTTATTATTCATGCTAGATTGTATTAACCGGAAACTTAGTACATGAGTGAATACATAGACAAAACATAGTGTCCCTAGTATGCCCCTAGTAGACTAGCTCGTTAATCAAAGATGGTTATGTTTCCTAACCATAGACATGTGTTGTCATTTGATGAATATGATCACATCATTAGGAGAATGATGTGATGGACAAGACCCATCCGTTAGCTTAGCATTATGATCGTTACAAGTTTCATTGCTACTGCTTTCTTTATGACTTATACATGTTCCTCACACTATGAGATTATGTAACTCCCGAAAACCGGAGGAACACCTTGTGTGCTATCAAACGTCACACAGTAACTGGGTGATTATAAAGATACTCTACAGGTGTCTCTGAAGGTGTTTGTTGGTTTGACATAGATCGAGAATAGGATTTGTCACTCCGTATTTCGGAGAGGTATCTCTGGGCCTCTCGGTAATGCTCAGCACTATAAGCCTTGCAAGCAATGTGACTAATGAGTTAGTTGCGGGATGATGCATTACATAAAGAGTAAAGAGACTTGCTGGTAACGAGATTGAACTAAGTATGATGATACCGACGATCGAATCTCGGGCAAGTAACATAGCGATGACAAAGGGAACAACGTATGTTGTTATGCGGTTTGACCGATAAAGATCTTCGTAGAATTTGTGGAGTCAATATGAGCATCCAGGTTTCGCTATTGGTTATTGATCGGAGATGTGTCTCGATCATGTCTACATAGTTCTCGAAACCCATAGGGTCCGCACGCTTAACGTTCGATGACGATTTGTATTATAAGTTATGTGTTTTTGATGACCGAAGTTTGTTTGGAGTCCCAGATGAGATCACAGACATAACGAGGAGTCTCTAAATGGTCGATAAATAAAGATTGATATATTGGAAGACTATGTTTGGACACCCGAAAGGTTTTGGAAGAGTTTGGTCATTTTTCGGGGAACCGAGGGGTTACCGGAACCCCCCGGGGAAGTTATGGGCCTAGATGGGCCATAAGGGAGTAGGAGAGGGAAGGCCACAAGGTGGCACGCGCCCCTCCCCTTAGCAGTCCGAATTGGACAAGGGAGAGGGGGCGCGGCCCCCTCTTTCCTTCCCCTCTCCCTCTCCCCCTCCTTCCCCCTCTTGGAGTAGGAAAAGTGGGGGCAGAATCCTACTAGGTTTGGAGTCCTAGTAGAACTTCCGCCCATGGCGCGCCTCCCCCTTGGCCGGCCTCCTCCTCCTCCCTCCTTTATATACGTGGGCAGAGGGGCACCCAAAAGCACAACAGTTGTTCTCTTAGCCGTGTGCGGTGCCCCCCTCCACAGTTCAACACCTCGGTCATATCGTCGTAGTGCTTAGGCGAAGCCCTGCGCCAGTAACATGATCAACATCGTCGCCATGCCGTCGTGCTGACGGAACTCTCCCTCATCCTCAACTGGATCAAGAGCTCGAGGGACGTCATCGGGCTGAACGTGTGCTGAACGAGGAGGTGCCGTACGTTCGGTACTTGGATCGGTTGGATCGTGAAGACGTTCGACTACATCAACCGCGTTACTTAACGCTTCCGCTTTCAGTCTACGAGGGTACGTAGACACACTCTCCCCTCTCGTTGCTATGCATCTCCTAGATAGATCTTGCGTGATCATAGGAAAATTTTGAATTACTACGTTCCCAACAGTGTCATCTGAACCAGATCTATGCATAGATGTTTTATGCACGAGTAGAACACAAAGAGTTGCGGGCGATAATAGTCATACTACTTACCACCAATGTCTTACTTTGTTTCGGTGGTATTGTTGGATGAAGCGGCCCGGACCGACATTACATGACCGCGTTCATGAGACTGGTTCTACCGATGTGCTTTTGCACATAGGTGGCTGGCGGGTGTCTGTTTCTCCAACTTTAGTTGAATCGAGTTTGACTACGCCGGTCCTTGTTGAAGGTTAAAACAACACACTTGACGAAAAATCGTTGTGGTTTTGATGCTTATTTAAGAACGGTTCTTGCTAGAAGCCTGTAGCAGCCACGTAAAAGTTGCAACAACAAAGTAGAGGACGTCTAACTTGTTTTTGGAGGGCTTGATGTGATGTGATATGGTCAAGACATGACGTGATATAAATTGTTGTATGAGATGATCATGTTTTGTAACAGAGTTATTGGCAACTGGCAGGAGACATATGGTTGTCGCTTTATTATATGAAATGCAATCTCCATGTAATTGCTTTACTTTATCACTAAGCGGTAGCGATAGTCGTAGTAGCAATAGTTGGTGAGACGACAACGATGCTACGATGGAGATCAAGTTGTCAAGGCGGTGACGATGGAGAACATGATGATGCTTCAGTGATGGAGATCATGAGCACAAGATGATGATGGCCATATCATGTCACATATTTTGATTGCATGTGATGTTTATCTTTTTATGCATCTTATTTTGCTTAGTACAGCGGTAGCATTATAAGATGATCCCTTACTAAATTTCAAGGTATATGTATTCTCCCTGAGTATGCAACGTTGCTAAAGTTCATCGTGCCGAGACACCACGTGATGATCGGGTGTGATAAGCTCTACGTTCACATACAACAGGTGCAAGCCAGTTTGGCACGTGTAGAATACTCGGGTTAAACTTGACGAGCCTAGCATATGCAGATATGGCCTCGGAACACTGAGACCGAAAGATCGATCGTGAATCATATAGTAGATGTGATCAACATAGTGATGTTCACCATTGAAAACTACTCCACCTCACGTGATGATCGGGCATGGTTTAGTTGATTTGGATCACGTGATCATTTAGATGATTAGAGGGATGTCTATCTAAGTGGGAGTTCTTAAGTAATATGATTAATTGAACTTTAATTTATCATGAACTTAGTCCTGATAGTTTTTGCATGTCTATGTTGGTGTAGATCAATGGCCTGTGCTACCGTCCCTTTGAATTTTAATGTCTTCCTAGAGAAAGCTAAGTTGAAAGATGATGGTAGAAATTACACGGACTGGGTCCGTAACTTGAGGATTATCCTCATTGCTGCATAGAAGAATTACGTCCTGGAAGCACCGCTAGGTGTACCACCTGTGCCAGCAACTGCAGAGATTGTGAATGCCTGGCAAGCGCGTATTGATGACTACTCGATAGTTCAGTGTGCCATGCTTTACGGCTTAGAATCAAGACTTCAAAGACGTTTTGAACATCATGGGGCATATGATATGTTCCAAGAGTTGAAGTTAATATTTGAAGCAAATGCCCGAGTTGAGAGATATGAAGTCTCCAGCAAGTTCTATAGCTGCAAGATGGAGGAGAATAGTTCTGTCAGTGAACTTATACTCAAAATGTCTGGGTATCATAACCACTTGACTCAGCTGGGAGTTAATCTTCCTGATGATAGTGTCATTGACAGAGTTCTTCAATCACTGCCACCAAGCTATAAAGACTTCGTGATGAACTATAATATGCAAAGGATGACGAAAACGATTCCCGAGCTCTTCGCAATGCTAAAGGCTGTGGAGGTAGAAATCAAGAAGGAGCATCAAGTGTTGATGGTTAAAAAGACCACTAGTTTCAAGAAAAAGGGCAAAGGGAAGAAGGGTAACTTCAAAAAGAACGGCAAGCATGTTGCTGCTCAAGGGAAGAAGCCCAAGTCTAGACCTAAGCCTGAAACTGAGTGCTTCTATTGCAAAGGGACTGGTCACTAGAAGCGGAACTACCCCAAGTATTAGGCGGATAAGAAGGATGCAAAGTGAAAGGTATATTTGATATACATGTTATTGATGTGTATCTTACTAATGCTAGTAGTAGCGCCTAGGTATTTGATACTAGTTCTGTTGCTCATATTTGCAACTCGAAACAGGGGCTACAGATCAAAAGAAGATTGGCTAAGGACGAGGTGACAATTCGAGTCGGGAATGGTTCCAAGGTCAATGTGATCGCCGTCGGCATGCTACCTCCACATCTACCTTCGGGATTAGTTTTAGACCTGAATAATTGTTATTTGGTGCCAGCATTGAGCATGAACATTATATCTGGATCTTTTTTAATGCGAGGCGGTTATTCATTTAAATCAGAGAATAATAGTTGTTATATTTATATGAGTAATATCTTTTATGGTCATGCACCCTTGTTGAGTGGTCTATTTTTATTGAATCTCGATCGTGGAGATACACATGTTCATAATATTGAAGCCAAAAGATGCAAAGTTGATAATGATAGTGCAACTTATTTGTGGCACTGCTGTTTAGGTCATATTGGTGTAAAGCGAATGAAGAAACTCCATACTGATGGGCTTTTGGAATCACTTGATTATGAATCACTTGGTGCTTGCGAACCATGCGTCATGGGCAAGATGACTAAAACTTCGTTCTCCAGAACAATGGAACGAGCTACCGACTTATTGGAAATAATATATATTGATGTATGATACGTCTCCGTCGTATCTATAGTTTTTTATTGTTCCATGCCAATATTCTACAACTCTTACATAATTTTGGCAACTTTTTATACTATTTTTGGGACTAACATATTGATCCAGTGCCCAGTGCCAGTTCCTGTTTGTTGCATGTTTTTTTGTTTCACAGAAAATCCATGTCAAACGGAGTCCAAGCGGGATAAAAACGGACGGAGATTTTCTTGGAATATATCTGAATTTTGAGAAGTGGAATCAACGCGAGACGATGCTCGAGGGGCCCATGAGGCAAGGGGCGCGCCCCTGACCCTCGTGGACACCCCATAAGGCAGTTGTTGCCCTTCTTTCGCCGCAAGAAAGCTAATATCCGGAGAAAAATCATGTTTAAAGTTTCAATCCAATCGGAGTTATGGATCTCCGGGAATATAAGAAACAGTGAAAGGGCAGAATCAGGAACGCAGAAACAGAGAGACAGATCCAATATCGGAGGGGCTCTCGCCCCTCCCACGCCATGGAGACCATGGAACAGAGGGGAAACCCTTCTCCCATCTAGGGAGAGGTCAAAGAAGAAGAAGAAGAAGAAGGGGGGGGGGCTCTCTCCCCCTCTCTCATGGTGGCGCTGGAACGCCGCCGGGGCCATCATCATCATCGTGATCTACACCAACACCTCTGTATCTTCACCAACATCTCCGTCATCTTCCCCCATCTATCTACAACAGTCCACTCTCCCGCAACCCGCTGTACCCTCTACCTGAACATGGTGCTTTATGCTTCATATTATTATCCAATGATGTGTTGCCATCCTATGATGTCTGGGTAGATTTTCGTTATCCTATCGGTAATTGGTGAATTGCTATGATTGGTTTAATTTGCTTGTGGTTATGTTGTTGTCCTTTGGTGCCCATCATATGAGCACGCGCATGGATCACACCATAGGGTTAGTTGTATGTTGATAGGACTATGTATTGGAGGGCAAGAGTGACAGAAGCTTCAACCTAGCATAGAAATTGATGCATACGGGATTGAAGGGGGACCAATATATCTTAATGCTATGGTTGGGTTTTACCTTAATGAACGTTAGTAGTTGCGGATGCTTGCTAATAGTTCCAATCATAAGTGCATAGAATTCCAAGTCAGGGATGACATGCTAGCAGTGGCCTCTCCCACATAAAACTTGCTATCGGTCTAGTAAAGTAGTCAATTGCTTAGGGACAATTTTGCAACTCGATCCTACAACCACTTTTCACACTCGCTATACTAACTTTATTGCTTCTTTATCTAAACAGTCCCCAGTTTTTATTTACGTTCTCTTTATATTCTTGCAAACCTATCCAACAACACCTATAAAGTCCTTCTACTTTCATACTTGTTTTAGGTAAAGCGAACGTTAAGCGTGCGTAGAGTTGTATCAGTGGTCGATAGAACTTGAGGGAATATTTGTTCTATCTTTAGCTCCCCGTTGGATACGACACTCTTACTTATCGAAAGAGGCTACAATTGATCCCCTGTACTTGTGGGTTATCAAGACCTTTTTCTGGCGCCGTTGCCGGGGAGCGATAGCGTGGGTTGAATATTTTCATGTGTGCTTGTTTCCTTTATCACTAAGTAGTTTTTATTTTCTATTATAAGTTGTTTTCTATCTTTAGTTATGGATATGGAACACGAAATACCAAAAAAATAGGGGTACTTGCTACTCATGGAGATGGGGAACCTCCTAAAACCCTCGATGCTCATTATGTGAAAGATATTATGCACTACTTTAATAATCCTGAGAAAACCCCATTCAATTATATTATGGGAGGCACGGTGGATCAACGTGAATACTTTAGGGATTATCGCTTGACTCAAAAAGGGAAACTATTATGGGATCAAATTCATATGTTGCATTGGTATGCTCGGCAACTATGCTTGAGATATGATTATACTTGTTTCTCTAGGATGAAGGCTCAACACCTTCCCTTTTCATGAAGATTTAGTGATAATGAAACCTTGGCTTCTTATGCTAACGGTATATATGATTACTATGATGTGGAACGAATAGAAGAATTTTTTGCTTTTAAGGCTGCTTATGAAATTGAATCTTTGTTTGAAAAGCATGAATATTTTGATGATGATATTTATAGGCCTGAAAATTTTGCTATACTTAAATATTGCTATGAGAATTATGAATATAATGCCGATATTGATGCATTTATTGAGAAAGTCTCCGCTGTCCAAGAAGAGACTAATATTTTACAGGAATCTATGGAAGAAGAAATTGCCGAGACTATGAGCTCATTGGATGAAAAAGATGAGGAGGAGAGCGAAGAACAAAAGGAGGAAGAGCGGATTAGCTACCCATGCCCACCTTCTAATGACAGTAACCCTCCAAATCAGACATTGTTTAATGTCCCTTCGTTCTTACTTGAGGATGAATGCTATGATAATTGCTATGATCCCATTGATTCATTTGAAATACCCCTTTTTGATGAACTTGATGCTTGCTATGCTTGTGGCCATGATGCCAATATGAATGATGCTTATGGAGATGAACTTGCTATAGTTCCTTACGTTAAGAATGAAATTGTTTCTATTGCACCCACGCATGATAGTCCTAATATCTTTTTTAATTCTCCTAACTACACTATATCGGAGAAGTTTGTGCTTATTAAGGATTATATTGATGGGTTGCCTTTTACCATTGCACATAATGATTTTGATAAATATAATACGCATGTTCTTGCTACTCCTACTTGCAATTATTATGAGAGAGAAACTACATCTCCGTCTCTCTGTGTTTCCAATACGATAAAATTGCAAGAAACTTTTTATACTATGCATTGGCCTTTACTTTGTGTGCATGAATTGTTCTTTTATGACATGCCGATGCATAGGAAGAGAGTTAGACTTCGTCATTACATGATATATGTTACTTTGTTCTCACTACTAAAATTACAAATCATTGTTAATTAAAATTGGCTTTGATATACATTGGGATCCGGGTGGATCCATTACTTGAGCACTATATGCCTAGCTTAATGGCTTTAAAGAAAGTGCTTCCAGGGAGACAACCCGGAAGTTTTAGAGATTCGTTTATTTCTGTTGAGTGCTTTTATAAAGTTTTAAAACAAAAGAAGTAAGAGGGGAACCCAAAACTTTTGAAAGAAGGAAAGTGAAAGAGAGAGAGACAAGCATTGTTGAAGTGGGAGAGCTCCTTGAACTTTGTTCATACTCACGGAAACTTTGTGAATCTTAATTACAGAAACTTTTCAACAAAAATAATTACCCCCTTGTACAATTCCATTGTATTATAAAAATAATGTGCCAAGGTTTTCCTTTAGGATGTTTACATTGCTTGTTGGTTTGTGCGGTGAAAAACAGAAACTTTGGCTGTAGTGCGCGATTTTTTTACTGGAACATCAAACGGTTCTGAAACTTTTTTGCACTGTCTTTCTATACAAATTGTTTATTTTTCCTAAAAAAATTAGAATTTTTTGGGTTACATAAGTATGGTGGATGTTCTAATCTTTATAGACTATCCTATTTTCACAGATTGCTGTTATAGTTTCATTATTTGCGTATGTTTGAATTCTCGCTTGGGGCCATAGAATTGTGATAGAATACAGTGGGTAATGTTTGTTTATAATTATACAATAATGTTACAGAAGTACATGATGGGTTTTCATTTCCATATTCACTAACCCCACCACCAAAAGTTTGGTTAAGTTTTGTGTGGATGAAGTGTTCGAAGATCGAGGAGGTCTCGATGCGAGGAGAAGGAGGAGAGGCAAGAGCTCAAGCTTGGGGATGCCCAAGGCACCCCAAGTAAATATTCAAGGATACTCAAGCGTCTAAGCTTGGGGATTCCCCGGAAGGCATCCCATCTTTCTTCAACAAGTATCAGTATGTTTTCGGATTCGTTTTGTTCCTGCAATATGTGCAAATCTTGCAGCGTCTTTTGCATTTAGTTTTCACTTTTATTTTATGCACCATGCTGGTATGAGATAGTCCATGGTTGATTTATAGAATGCTCATTGCACCTCACTTAAATCTTTTGAGTATGGCTTTATAGAATGCTTCATGTGCTTCACTTATATCATTTGAAGTTTGGATTGCATGTTTCTCTTCGCATAGAAAACCTCCATTTGTAGAATGCTCTTTTGCTTCACTTATATTTGTTAGAGCGTGGGCATATCTTTTGTAGAAAGAATTAAACTCTCTTGCTTCACTTATATCTATTTAGAGAGTTGACAGGAATTGGTCATTCACATGGTTAGGCATAAAATCCTACATAAACTTGTAGATCACTGAATATGATATGTTTGAGTCCTTGCAATAGTTTTGCGATATAAAGATGGTGATATTAGACTTACGCTAGTGAGTAATTGTGGATTAGTAGAAATACTTGTGTTGAGGTTTGTGATTCCCTAAGCATGCACGTATGATGAACCATTATGTGATGAAGTCGGAGCATGATTTATTTTTTTGATTGTCATCCTTTGTGTGGAGGTCGGGATCGCGTGATGGGTTAACTCCTACCAACCCTTCCCCTAGGAGCATGCATGTAGTACTTTGTTTTGATGGCTAATAATTTTTTGGAATAAATATGTGAGTTCTTTATGACTAATGTTGAGTCCATGGATTATACGCACTCTCACCCTTCCATCATTGCTATCCTCTTCGGTACTGTGCATTGCCCTTTCTCACCTTGAGAGTTGGTGCAAACTTCGCTGGTGCATCGAAACCTCGTGATAAGATACGCTCTATCACACATAAGCCTCCTTATATCTTCCTCAAAACAGCCACCATACCAACCTATTATGGCATTTCCATAGCCATTCCGAGATATATTGCCATGCAACTTCCATCCTCATCATATACATGACTTGAGCATTCGTTGTCATATTGCTTTGCATGATCGTGAGATAGCTAGCATGATGTTTCATGGCTTGTCCATTTTTTGATATCTTTGCTATGCTAGATCATTGCACATCCCGGTACACCACCGGAGGCATTCTGTAAGTGCATCTAGTGCCTCTTAGTGATTTTGGTGTATTGAAGTCTTATAGGTTAAGGGACTAATATGTTTGTGTGTGTACAGAGGCTCTATAAGTCAATGAGAAGTTTGATATTTACAATGAAAGTCGACCCCTAAAAATGAATGTCTTTGGCTGAAGACTTTGGTTCTCCTGAAGACTTTGAAAGTGAATAAATTGGTGTGACCATGAAGACTCGATATTCATGCGAGGAATCTGAAGCGTGAAGACTTTTGTTTTCGTAGTTTCATTTTCTCTTTCTTGAGTCATAGGAAACACCGTACTGTTAAAGGGGGTCGAGGTAATACTAAGGAAACAGATTTCCAAGTGATGCTCATCTCAAAATCCTACACCTAACCAATCCTTCGAGTGAAGCCATTGGAAATCTCATATCAGTTCAGTCAGTTTCTTCAGTGACAGAGACGGAGATCTTCTGGTCTTTGAGGAATTTTTTCTGACTGAGGAGTTAGGAATTCGCCAGTGCGGATTGCCTACACAGAACATGATAGCCCTGAGGAATTTGAACCTCAAAATATCCGACCGTTGCTGAGCCGCGCGCTAGCCGTTCCCAAATATCTACCACCTAACGGTCATATCTGCCAAGGGCATTTATGTCTTATCATGTCGGGCTGCTCCCTAGGCTATAAATAGCCGCCCCCTACAACCACTAGCTGGTTGGCTGCTCTGAGAGAAACTAACACTTGTCATCTGAGAGCATCCCATACTCCGAGGACTTTGAGCGAAAATCATCGAGTGAGGAAAACCCAAATCCCAAACCCAAACCTAGAAACCCCAAAGTGATTGAGCATCACTGAAGAGATTGTTCCTGTGTGGAACCGACACTTGTTACCTTTGAGGACTGTGTATCCTCCAGACGGTTAGGCGTCATGGTCTGAGCATCCAAGAGGAATTGTGGATTGCTGAGTGACCTAGTCTATGAAGGTTTGGAAGTCACCTGTGAAGACTTACCACTACTTTTGGGCGAGATTTGCGTGATCTTAGCTCAAGGAGAATACGGTGAGGACTGTGTGTTCGGGACTGTGTGTCCTCGAGTTTAAATACTCAGCCGCTCCAACCAGACGTACAACTATCACAACAGTTGGAACTGGTCGAACAAATCATTGTCTTCACCAAGCCTACTGGTTCTATTTCCTCAACCCTTTCATTTCCTCAATTATGTGTTGATGTACCTGATCATTACTGCTTGAAGACATTGACTGAAGACTTTCTCTATTGTAGCGACCCGACCTCAAACGGTCAAGTCTCTGTGCCTTAGTGTCATCCCTGGATCAGTAATGCTGACACACACAGTACTCGAAGGATTTATAACAGAGTAGCAATCACACAATTATTACATCGAATGTCTCAAAAGAGAACTTATTACAATAATATGGCTTAAGGCCATCTAATGCGATAACAGCGGAAGGCTTGGAAGATAAAGTGAGTCCATCAACTCCAACGGCATAGCTGAGCTGCACGACAACGACCTGGGGCTCCAGGGGGGCCCCGGGGTGGTATTTAAAAGGGGGGGCTCCGACTTGGGGAGGGGGTCGGGCGGCGGCGGCGGCTCAAACTCTCCCGAGTCCGGCGGCGGCACAGGACGAGGAGGCGGTGGCACGGGCGGGCCGACCTGGCTCGGCTGGGCTTCAACCCAGTCGGGCGCGGGGAAGTTTTTTTTTAAATAATTTCGCCGGCAGAAATAAAATCCTAGAAAATAAAATAAAAACCTAAAAATACCAAAACAAATTTTCACCGTCTAAATAAAATATTTAGAACGAGATGGACATTTTCTTGGCCCCTAAAATGCAATTTTGAAAGTGTGCAATTTTTCTAATGCAAATAAAATCCAAATAAACTAAAAAATATCCAACAAATGATTTTAACATTTTTCCTCCAATATTTCATTTATTTTGGAGAAGTCATTTTATCTCCTCTCATGTATTTTTATAAGAAATATTTTTCGGGAAGAAAAATAATTAAAATCAAAAATCCTCATTTCACTATTTGATAGGAAATCAAATATGAAAACCGGGCAAATTCCCAAATCTCTCCGAGGGTCCTTGAGTTGCTTAGGATTTCGAGGATTGCGGAGCGGAAAAGATATAAAATATGATTTGCATGGATGACCTATGTATAACATTCCAAATTGAAAATTTGGGATGTTACAAACCTACCCCCCTTAAAATGAATCTCGCCCTCGAGATTCGGGTTGGTCAGAAAATAGGTGCGGGTGGTCCTTGCGAAGATCATCCTCTCGTTCCTAGGTGGCTTCATCCTCGGTATGGTGGCTCCATGGAACTTTGCAAAACTTGATAACCTTGCTGCGAATGACTCGGCTGGCAAACTCAAGAATCTTCACTGGCTTCTCCTCATAAGTCAAATCACCGTCTAGCTGAATTGCCTCCAAGGGTACTGTATCTCTTAACGGTATATCGGCCATCTCAGCATGACACTTCTTCAGTTGTGAGACGTGGAACACATCGTGAACTCCTGACAGTCTTTCAGGTAATTCCATCTTGTAGGCAACTTCTCCCATCCGTTCCAAAACACGATACGGTCCTACAAATCTCGGAGCTAGTTTTCCCTTAACTCTAAAACGTTTCACTCCTCGCAAGGGTGATACTCACAGATATGCTCTTTCTCCAATTTCATAAGTTACCTCCTTGCGTTTCGAGTCTGCATAACTTTTCTGCCTGGACTGAGCTACCTTCAGTCTATCCCGAATCAACTTAACCTTCTCCTCAGACTCTTTGATCAAGTCCGGTCCAAACAGCTGTCGGTCTCCTACCTCATCCCACATCAATGGTGTTCTGCATCTGCGTCCATACAGAGCTTCAAACGGTGCCATCTTCAAACTGGCTTGGTAGCTATTGTTGTATGAGAACTCTGCATAAGGCAAATTGTCATCCCAACTAGATCCATAATCTAGAGCACAGGCTCTCAACATATCTTCCAGTATCTGGTTGACTCTCTCGGTCTGTCCATCTATCTGCGGGTGGAATGATGTACTAAACTCCAATCTCGTACCCAAGGTCTGGTGTAACTGATGCCAAAACTTTGAAGTAAACTGTGTCCCTCTATCTGATACAATGCTCCTCGGAACTCCATGCAGACATATGATCCTGGACATATATATCTTGGACAACCTTGAACTTGTCTAGGTGGTTTTCACTGGGATAAAGTGAGCCACTTTAGTCAAACGATCCACTACTACCCATATTGAGTCATATCCTGCCTTGGTCCTGGGTAGCCCGGTGATAAAATCCATGCCAAGTTTATCCCACTTCCATTCGGGTATCGGCATAGGCTATAACAGTCCTGCTGGCTTCTGATGCTCTGCCTTCACTCTCTGACATACATCACATACGGCTACATACTCAGATATATCCTTCTTCATACCAGTCCACCAGAAATGATCCTTTAAATCCAAATACATCTTGGTGTTTCCGGGGTGTATCGACTATGGTGAGTCATGAGCCTCCTGAAGTATTAACTTCCTGATCTCTGGGTTATTGGGCAAATAAACTCGGTCCTCAAACCATAAGGTATCGTGCTCATCCTCGCGAAATCCTTTGGCCTTTCCTTTGCTCATCTTCTCTTTTATCTCAGCAATCTCTTTGTCCTCCTTCTGAGCTTCTCAAATTTTGTTCAACAAGGTCGACTGAACCTCCATTGTTGCAACGATACCTCTTGGAACAATCTCCAATCGAAGTTCCATGATATCCTCGGCTAACTCCTTTGGCAATCCCCTACTTTCAAGTATATTGGCATAACTCTTCTGGCTCAAAGCGTCTGCTACAACATTGGCCTTTCCCGGATGATAGTGTAACTTCATATCATAATCCTTCATAAGTTCCAACCATCTCCTCTGTCTAAGGTTCAGCTCCTTTTGCGTGAAAATATACTTCAAACTCTTATGATCCGTGTACACATCACAATGGTTTCCAATAAGGTAATGTCTCTAAGTATTTAATGCATGCACTACGGCTGCTAACTCCAAATCATGCATGGATAGTTCAACTCATGGGGCTTCAGTTGTCGTGAGGCATACAAAAAAACTTTTCCGCCCTGCATAAGCACACATCCCAGTCCCAAGCGTGAGGTGTCGCAATACACTTGAAACTCCTTCTGTATATCTGGCAATGTTAGCACTAGGGCTGTAGTCAAACGTTTCTTCAACTCCTGAAAACTTGCCTCGCAATCTTCTATCCATTTAAACTTAGTATCCTTCTTCCATAGTCCAGTCATTGGCTTTGCAAGCTTGGAAAAATTCTCAATGAATCTCCGATAATATCCCGCAAGTCCAAGGAAACTGCGGATCTCGCCAACTGAAGTGGGTGCCAACCATTCTGTGACCGACTGAACTTTGCTGGGGTCTACTGCTATACCTTCTCCTGATATAACATGCCCAAGAAATCCAACTTCCTTCAACCAAAATTCGCACTTGCTGAACTTGGCGTATAACTGGTGTTCCCTGAGTTTCTCGAGAACTAATCGCAAATGCTCTTTGTGCTCCTCTTCATTCTTCGAGTATACCATAATATCATCGATAAACACCACAACAAATTTGTCCAAATACTCCATTAACAATTTGTTCATCATACTCATGAAATAGGCAGGGGCGTTTGTTAGTCCAAACGACATGACCGTATACTCGTATAATCCATACCGCGTAGTGAACGCTGTCTTTGGTATATCCTTCTCTCGGATCTTCAACTGATGGTATCCTGATCGTAGATCAATCTTCGAAAACACCTTAGCTCCTTGCAGCTGATCAAACAGATCATTGATCATTGGTAGTGGATACTTGTTCTTAATCGTTACTTCATTCAAGGCCCGATAATCAACAACCATCCTCAGGGATTTATCCTTCTTCTCGACCAAAAGTACTGGGGCTCCCCAAGGTGATGAACTCCTTCGAATATAACCTTTCTCCAACAACTCCTTGATCTGTTTCTTAATTTCCTCCAGATCATTCGCGGGCATCCGATAGGGTCTCTTGGATATTGGCACTGTACCTGGCAATAGCTCTATCAAAAACTCAATGTCTCGATCTGGTGGCATGCCTGGTAACTCTTCTGGAAAGACATCCGGGTAATCCTTTACTACAGGCACTTCCTCCCGCACAACTCCTGTGAGGGCATTTACTTGGGTCCTCCTAGGCACATGCCTCGATACGTACTTAATCCTTTTCCCCTCCGGGGTGGTGAGATAAATTGACTTACTAGCACCGTCAATACTTCCTCCATACTTTGACCTCCAGTCCATACCTAATATCACATCCAATCCTTGTGACTCCAAGATAATTAGGTCAGACGGAAAAACATGCGTCCCAATGGTTAGGGGTATCTGGTTGCACCATCGGCTAGCCATATACTCTGCTCCAAGCGAGCTCACTAAAAGAGGGGTCCTTGGGGTTTGGGTTGGTAGGTTAAACTTATCCACGAATCCCCTTGATATGTATGAATGCGATGCACCAGTATCGAAAAGAATAAGAGGGGTAAATGACTTAATCAAAAACTTACCTATTACCGTGTCTGGCTGTTCTTCAACCTCCTCCATGTTAACGTGGTCATTTTTCCTTTGTTGAATGGATTAGGCTTCTTCCCGTCGCTCCCGTTTCCATTTCCATTCCTTCCTTCAGGGTAATCATTGGCATAGTGCCCAGTCTTCCCACACTTAAAGCAAGTAACTTGACTTAGGTCTCTCTTGGCGGGTGTGGCTGGATTGGAGCGATTCTGATTGTTGTTAGCTCCGTTCCCATTTCCATTCTTACCACCATTGTGGTTATGCGATCCTCCTCCAGTGTGGGTGTGACCTCCATGGTTATGAACAAGTCCTCCCGAATTCGGGGTTAAGCGAGGCTTCTGCTGAGCTCCTGAGTTATACTTCCCTTGTCCATACTTCCTCTTACGGCTCTCAATCTGCTGCTGTTTCCCTTCAATCATAAGAGCCTTATCTACCAACTCCTGGTAGTTGTTGAAGGTTGCCACCATCAACTGCATACTCATCTCATCATTCAACCCTTCCATAAACTTCTCCTGCTTCGCGGCATCTGTGGCCACATCATCAGGGGCATAGCGTGATAACTTGCTAAAATCATCCACATACTGGCCAACAGTATGGTTCCCCTAGCGTAAATTGCGAAACTCCCACTTCTTCATCTGCATAGCTCCAGTGGAAACATGGGCAGTACGAAAAGCCTGCTGAAACTGAGCCCATGTGACAGTGTCGATAGGGTAGGTGGCTGTGAAATTCTCCCACCATGCTGCTGCAGGTTCATCCAGTTGGTGTGCTGCAAAACGCACCTTCTTCGCATCTGTGCATCCTGCGGTGATCAACTCCCTTCCGATACGGTGTAGCCAATCATCAGCAACTATTGGCTCGGTGATACTGGAAAACACCGGCGGCTGTAACCTTAGAAAACGGGCCAGGCTGTCCATTGGTGGCGGGTTGTTGTTGTTGTTGCGCTGGTTCTAAACAAACAATTGCATCAAGGCATTCTGCTGCTGGATCAAGTGGGTGAGCTCTGGTGGGAAAGCAAAACCGGTGTCACGTCTCGGAGGCATCTGATGGGTTTAGATGGAAGAGATTAGAATAGAAAAAAGGTCTAGTGAGAAAGCACTACCCATATGCACATGAGACAAGCAAACATATCACTCAATCAATCAAGCAAGGGCATACAATGGTCTCGGACTATCGCAAAAGTGCTCAACTACTACTAAATACATGGGGAAAATACTACTAATATATGGTGGTCATCTAGAAATTTTGATCGGTGGAAGATTCCATAATGTCCGCTCCAGCTTCATCTTCAAAGTCATCATCACTAGGATCAGAATCAGTGTCATTGCTGATGATGTAGTTGTCTAGGCAAGTGGGGTCATCATCTTCGTCTCCCGGTGCTGGTCCTCCCAAGAATATTCCGATCTTCTTAACCAGGTCGTCGTTCTTCTCCAGTAGTGTCTTGATTTCCTCCTCATATCCATCGCGTGTGAACTTGAGTTCTTCCTCCATCTCGATGATCCTAGTCTTTGCCTTCTTCAATTCCATCATGTCTGCGCACATCTGGTTCTCCTGACGTCGAATATACTGGTTTAGCTCCTGGATAAAAGATGCAATGGATCTATCCTTCCTGGTGCTGATCATCTCCCATTGCTCGTCTCGGCGCCTACATATTTGATAGGTAGTGTCCTTGAGTTCCCTGTTGTAGACTTCTCCAATGCGTCCTATGGTAATGTGGGCTTCCATGCTCTTGCCTAGACTCCAGGTTGGTGCATCAAAAGAAAATTCTATGGGTTTAGAAGTTGGAGAGAACGTCCTTCCTGGAACTTGTACTTGAATCATCCAACGCTCCTCTTCTGGTAAGGTGGCGTTGTACGTCCCGGTGAAACTTGATATTCCAATGTTCAAGTACCTAGTGACTTCCTTCAAGTGGCATCCAAAAGGTGTATCCTCATCCGGTTGCGCGAACTTGTTATTCATCTCCGACATCCTAAGGAGTGGAAAAAAGAAGAGGAGTCAGAAATGAGTAGACAAGAGTGACCTATGGTTTATCTTAGTGGTCGTGTCCTACACTCAGCGTGTGCTATGATACCATCTTGTAGTGACCCGACCTCAAACGGTCAAGTCTCTGTGCCTCAGTGTCATCCCTGGATCAGTAATGCTGACACACACAGTACTCGAAGGATTTATAACAGAGTAGCAATCACACACTTATTACATCGAATGTCTCAAAAGAGAACTTATTACAATAATATGGCTTAAGGCCATCTAATGCGATAACGGTGGAAGGCTTGGAAGATAAAGTGAGTCCATCAACTCCAACGGCACAGCTGAGCTGCACGGCAACAACCTGGGGCTCCAGGGGGGGCCCCGGGGTGGTATTTAAAAGGGGGGGCGGCGGCTCCGACTTGGGGAGGGGGTCGGGCGGCGGCGGCGGCTCGGACTCTCCCGAGTCCGGCGGCGGCACGGGACGGGGAGGCGGTGGCGCGGGCGGGCGGGCCTGGCTCTGCTGGGCTTCGGCCAAGTCGGGCGCGGGGAAGTTTAAAAAAAAATAATTTCGCCGGCAGAAATAAAATCCTAGAAAATAAAATAAAAACCTAAAAATACCAAAACAAATTTTCACCGTCTAAATAAAATATTTAGAACGAGATGAACATTTTCTTGGCCCCTAAAATACAATTTTGAAAGCGTGAAATTTTTGTAATGGAAATAAAATCCAAATAAACTCAAATAAAATCCAACAAATGATTTTAACATTTTTCCTCCAATATTTCATTTATGTTGGAGAAGTCATTTTATCTCCTCTCATGTATTTTTATAAGAAATATATTTCAGGAAGAAAAATAATTAAAACCAAAAATCCTCGTTTCACTATTTGATAGGAAATCAAATATGAAAACGAGGAAAATCCCCAACTCTCTCCGAGGGTCCTTGAGTTGCTTAGGATTTTGAGGATTGCGGAGCGGAAAAGAAATAAAATATGATATGCATGGATGACCTATGTATAACATTCCAAATTGAAAATTTGGGATGTTACATCTATTGACTGAAGACTTTCTCTATTTCCTCAATCCTATTTCTTCAGTCTGTTTGTCTTCATCCTGCTTATCCTGTGTTTACACTTTCTATACTCAGTGCTTGTCTTTCATTTCATCATGATGACTATGCTGTTACTCTATTTTGCTTATACATCAGTACTTATTCCGCTGCAAGTATTTCTTCGCTTAGGAATTTCCTCACCTTGAAATTCCTCAGTGAAGATTTATTAAAAATCGCCTATTCACCCCCCTCTAGTCGATGTAACACACTTTCAATTGGTATCAGAGCGAGGTACTCCCTTGTTCTATGTGATTTTGGTTTAACTGCCTGGAGTTTTAGTTATGTCGACTGCAGGTATGATCAAGGTCTTGGCTGGGTGTCCTACCTTTGACAGGACAGGCTACCCCTACTGGAAGAACAAGATGCGTATGCATCTTGAGGCAATTGATAATGATCTCTGGTACGTTGTGGAAAATGGTGTTCCCTTAGTCACTCCATCTCTGAATGCTACCGATGTGAAGAGATTCAACCAACTCGATTCTTAGGCGAAGAATATCATATGTGGCCATCTGAGCAAAGGTCAGTACGACAGAGTGAGTGCATTGGAAACTGCTAAGATGATTTGGGACAGGCTGTCCAAGGTCAACGAAGGAGTCTCAACTCAATGTGACTCCCGAGTTGATGTTCTTCGCAATCTCTTCAACTGCTTCAAAAGACTCAACAACCAAAATGTTCAGCAAACCTTCGATCGCCTCACTGACATCTCAAATGAGCTTCAAGCACTTGGTGCCACTAATATCACCGATCATGAGGTGGTGAAGAAATTGCTGAGATCACTTGACACCTTATTTGATACTCTCACACTAATGATGCAAGAACGAGCTGATTACAAGTCACTTGATCCCGCTGATATCCTTGAGAGGCTAAATACCCATGAGTTCCAACTTGCTGAAAAGAGAGATCTCTTTGGATCGAGCTATGGAAGATCATGTGCACTGAAGGCAAAGGCAGTATATGAGTCCAAAGCTGAGGATTCTGGTAGCAGCCTTGGTGATCCTAAAGAACTGAGCCAGGAGCTAGCAATGCTCGTGAGGAAATTCCAGAAGTTCTCTCGCCGTGGCCGTTTTGGAAAGTCCTCAAGAAATGATGATTCCTCATCCCGTGACTACAAGAAGAGAACTTGCCACAAATGCAAGAAACCTGGTCACTACATGTCTGATTGTCCTCTGTGGGAAAAGGAATCAAAGAAGAAGTACAAAGATGATGATTCTGACGATTCAAAGAAGAATAAGAAATCCTCAAAGTCTCCATCGTCAAAATCCTCAAAGTCTCCATCTCACAAGAAGAGCAGCTCCAAGAAGGCTCGGGCATTCATTGGCAAGGAAATGAACTCCGAAGCAGAATCTGAGGATAATGTCGAAGAGGAGGAATCTGAGGAATCTGACTCTGGTGTGGCTAGCCTAGCCCTCGCTACTGCGTACGTCAGCAAGTCCATCTTCAACAATGAAGAAAATGACTTTTCCGACTCTGCTGACAAGGGCAACGATGACTATGCTCCTACCTATTGCTTCATGGCAAAAGGTGCCAAGGTACTCAAGCATTCCCCCTTTGACTCTAGTGAGGATGAATCTGATGACAATCTTAAGCCTAGCTATGCAAACTTGCTAAAATTCTTGTTAAACAACAGAAGGCTTTAGAAAAGATTCAAAATCAACTAGACAGAAGCGATGACCTGTTGGGTGAGGAATTGAATCGAACTAAGACTCTGACAGATAATCTTCAGAGACTTCAAACTCGGTTTGACAACCTTCAAAATCATCATAACACTCTCTTAACTGATCATTCTTATGAATTTATTTAGAGAAAGCAAGATTTTGAAACGTTAAAAGTGAGTTATGAAGATCTTCAGAAGGAAAATGATTCATTGCTTTCTTAACAGATCAGTTCTGCTCAGGAAGAATTTATTCCACCATGTCTTAAATGCATTGAGCGTGAATCTGCTAATTCATCACCTGAATGTTCAAATGCTTCTATTGCTGCAAATTCTTCAACTGTCTCTGCGGCTACAAATTCCTCATCTGAGGATACCACATGTATCACTGACAATAATGCAGGGCTAAAGGAATTGTATGTGACAGGCATTTACAAAAGCCTCAAAGGGCATCAGACTCTTTGTGATGTGCTCAAAAAGCAGATCTTGAACAGGAACCCTAGGAATGAGGGTATTGCATTTGAGAGGAAACTCAATGCTGATGGAACCTACTGGAAACGTGAGCAGTACCCCCAAACCTCATGGGTTGCTGCGAAAGGACCTCCTATAGATCCATGCATTTATCTGGCTTTACATCTGATTCTTCATATTCCTCTGATGAGTCATTTGACTCCAATTATAAACTGTTCAAGAATCAGAATGGTGAAGTATTTGCTCGATATGTTGGAACTAACTGCAGGAACGGTCCCCCTATGAAGAAAATCTTGGTTCCTAAAAGTTGCCTTGAAAATCTTCAGGTAAATGTCATCATGACACCACCCATGAAGAATAGGAACCCCAGATCAAATTCTTCATATGGATCCAAGTCCTCATATGGACCAAATTCTTCACAAGGATCAAATTCCTCACATGAATCAAAATCCTCATATGATTATCATCGTGCTAACACTTCTGTTTCGCAGGGAAGAATATGTGCATTATTCTTCAAACCATTATGTTCATAAGTCCTCGAAGAATTTCCCTGCTTATTCATATGCTTATTCTAACCACTCTTCTGTGAAATGAAATGCACTGGCTTCTATGCCATCATTTTCTTATGGAGCTCGCAGAATGATGAACTCTTTGCCACCCCTGCAGATGTGGGTGATGAAGAAAAAGAACTAACCTCTTATGCAGGGTCAGGTCTCCAGACGAACTTAATCGTTTGAAGAATTTGCTGGAGACCTGAATGTGCTTGAAAGGACGCAAGCTAATCATGAAGAAATGAATCTTTCATTTCTCACATCCTCATATTGCTATATTTGTTACTGTTGATGAAATTGATATCATATTCTTCACTGATGAAGTATATGTGTCGTGGAATTGTCATGTCAGATGTCCTCGTGAAAGGACTTAGTTGTGGAGCCATCGCAACTAGGAAGCTAAGGGGTTAATCGGGACAAAGGACACGAGAGGGTTTATACTAGTTCGGCCCCTTACGGTGAAGGTAAGGCCTATGTATAGTTGGGTTGGTATTGATGTTTCGATGACCAGGGAGCGAGATACGCTATGCCCGGTTCTCGATGAGTTGTTTCTTGCCCTAAGCCGCCAGCAGGTGGTCCCCTTATATACACGGGTTGACGCCCTGTGGCCTACAGAGTCCCGGCCGGCTTATAACAGTGTCCGGCTCGGTGACTAGTTAAAACTACCTTATGATACAAGTCATGCCATTATGGCGGTCTAGTACAACGGGCCTTAAGTCGCCTGTGGGCCTTAAGCCCTCTATGAACCGCCATCTTCATGCTTTGGTCTTGGGCTTTTCTCCTGTAAATCTTCTTTGCGTAACCCGGCCCCTCCTGGGCGGCTTACACAAATAGTTATATCCCCAACATTAGGCCCCAGATTGATTTGAACCTGTTCATGTCAATCTTGAAATACCTCATGGAACTGTCCTTAGTCTTTTGTCTTGCATGATGATTTTAACCCGCCGTGACACATCTGGATCCGGGTTAAATCACCATGACGTCATCTTCAATAAAACTTATTTTTACTCCGTCATATCTTCCAACGGATCTTTGCCTTTACTGACCATCCCGAGAATCGAGGCGTCGGGGCCGCTGGATAATGATGTTTTGGTCTCCTCGTTTCTCGCGCCATCTCGGTCAGTCTTCCTTATAAATAGGGCGACCTAGGTCTTTCACTCTTCCTTCTTTCAGTCGTCCTCTTCCTCTTGCTTCCTCTCGAGCTCCGCCGCCGCCGCCGTCGAACCCCTCGTCTTCACCGACTCGGGCCGCTGCATCAACCTGACTCTGACCAGAGATCGACGGCGAACCTCCGCAGCTCGTCCGCATCCGTGAGTTCCTCTCCTTCCCTTTCTTAGATCTGCATTGGACTTTGTCGAGTTTGTCGGCGTTCATCACCGCTCGATGCAAACCCTCGCTAGTTCTTAATGCCCTGTTTAGATCGTAAAAACTACGTAGAACTGTTGTGGTACTTGTTTGTGTTGATCTTGCATAGAAATAGATCTCATTTCCCTTGTTTGGAAACCCTCTTTGAGTGTATGAACTTCTCTGCCCTGTTTTTAGGTCTAGAAAATTTTCTTTTCAGAGCAATGTTTTGATCCAGAGTAATAACTGTCATCTGTGAAACTTGTTTTTTTCTACCCAGAAAACTTCTTCTGGTAAATGCCCTTAAACACAACTGTCGAAATGTCCGGCTTAAGTAAATGACACAGAATCTTAGTTGCTCCTCATGACCTGAAGAATTTTGAACTGCGCTTGATACTTGTAGCGGCTTAAATATTGTTGCACAGTCATCCTTATATCATTAGGCCCCTCCTTAAGCCGCCACCTTGAATAATTAGGATTTTCCTCCCTGGTTAAAATTGAACCAGATCTTCTTATTTTATCATAGGCCAACTGTTGTCATGGCTCCTAAGGCGGCCAAGGCCCCTGTAACCTGCAATTGGGTCCCATCCATAGTTACCAAGAGTAAATTGGCCGAGTTCGTGAAATCCGGCCATCTACCAAAAAGGGAGGTTATGTCTTATCGTGTCCCTGACCCGTCTAAAGAGAAGCCTCATCCCAAAGACGAGGAGGTGATAGTTTTTACGGATCACATGAGCCGGGGATTTTCCCCTCCCGGCTCAAAATTCTTCAAGGAAGTTTTGAATTTCTTTGACCTTAGACCTCAAGACATCGGACCCAATTCCGTGTCAAATATTTGCAATTTCCAAGTCTTCTGCGAGGTGTACCTGGGAGAGGAGCCAAGTCTGCTATTGTTCAGGGAACTTTTCTATATGAACCGCCAAAATGAACGTGCCAACGGGCCCAGTCTTGAGCTTGGCGGCATCTCGATCCAACGACGGAGAGACTGCCTTTTTCCCTATGCTGAACTGCCGAGTCACCCAAAATCTTGGAACCAAACGTGGTTCTACTGTCAGGACACTTCTCCGGCTGATGAGAAGCCTCTGCCCGGCTTTCGCGCCCTGCGCCTTGAATCCAACCATCCGTTACCAGACAAACTAACGGCCGTTGAACGTCTGCCTCTCAATTCCACCATCAAGAAGATCAAAGCTCTCTTGGGAAATGGTTTAAACGACATCGATCTGGTCCGAGTCTTGGTCACTTGGCGAGTACTTCCATTAAGCCGCCGTTCCGGCTTAATGTGTACTTATACAGGCGAAAAGGATGACCCGTTACGCCATAGTCCTGACGACTTACCAGATGACGTGGTGGATGCTACGACCCAGTCGCTGCTGAAGGAGGGCACTGTGACGAGCAACGCCTTCGGCTTACTTCCCTTTTGCAAGAATAACCCTACCCCTGCAGTAAGTTATGAATCGTAATAAATACTTTTTGCTATATTATACCTTTTTTGATACTCATAATTCCTTATCCTTTTCCATAGGCCGATGATAACTTCTGGAAGGTCAAATATGACCATGAGGCTGCCAAACAAGCCAGGACGACCAAGAAAGCCGAAAGGAAAGCCGCCAAGATGGGAACCTCAAAGAAGAAGAAACCCAGTGCCTCCGACTTACTCAGATTGGATGACAGTTCTTCGGATGATGAAGAGGTAGTCTTTAAATTTTTTTACTTCCCTTGTCATTACCTGTCTGACATTCTATCCCTTTAGGAGGATACGGGAAACAGTCGAGCAGCCAATGAACAGGTAACTATAATCTCCTCCGACTCAGAGCCTTTGCCAAAGCAAAAGATCCGAAGGGTGACCCAGAAAGTAAGATTTTCACATGCTCTTGCTTATCAAGATCCTCAATTTCTTTTGAAGCAAGAACAGCTTGAGAACCGGAGGCAGACCCGGAACAACAAGGATGCGGAACTCTCCTCCGGATTACCCAACGTAACCAGGAAGCGTCGGACTGAGGTTATCTCCGATTTATGTTCTGTTTTACCTTTAGCGGGCTTAATTTGCCATCCTCTCAATTCGTCTGACTCCAATTATCAGGATACCTCTCCTTCTTCTTGTGAATCCATGCAGTCAAACATGCCGGCTTTCAAAACTGCTCCCGGGTAATGTAACCTTATGCACTTTTTACTTTACCCATGCTTGCGTATTCATCCTTCTGCTTTTGTTAACAGCATGCAAGTGAATCCCAGTAAACGGGCAAAGAAGAATAAGCCACCCGAAGAACCGGCCGTGGCTGAACCGGTGATTAATGCGTCTGCTCCAGACAGCTCTACCCATCAGCCACCGCCTGACCCGGCTTCTGATATTCCAGTGCCAACCTCTGATCCGTCTGGCAAAGATACTCTCAAGACAAATGACCCGGAGACTCCTAGCCCGGTCAAAACAAATGAACCGTAAGTTGAGATTGTGAGGTCTCAGTTTGTTGAACCAGGGCGGCCTACTGTCCTTGCCAAATGTACCGCCAAGGAAGAATTTTCCCAACACCGAAAAGCCAAGCAGGACATTACTGATTATACTCACTTAAGCATTGGTGATATAGTCTCGGGCTATCTGAATCAAGTGCATAATAGCCGTGACCTGGAAATTGACATGGTAAAACAAATAAAGCACAAATCTGAGGTATAACTTGTACTTTTTACCTGAATCTTACATACTATACCAGCCCCCAAGTCTATTGCTTATGAATAAATATGCTGTAGACTTAGAAATCTGCTTCACTTGTTAAATTAGCCGGTTCAAAGAGAATATATTTAACCCGGTGATAACATGATAGTTGGAAATTTGCAACATACATTAGCCCCCAAGTGTCAAGTATCTTTACTTGTGAAGTGCTTGAGACTTAATATGTGTGACCCGGTATGATAAGTTCAAAATTCTTCAGCATACATTAGTCCCCAAGTGCCAAGTATCTTTACTTGTAAAATGCTTGGGACTTGAATGTTACCTTTCTATAATCCTTACCATAACCTGGTGTCAATGCAGGCCACTATAAGTCAATTTGAATCGGAGCTTGCTGTCCTGAAGAGTCTTTGAAAATTTGAATTCAGCGTCTCTGAAAATGAGAAGTTCAAGAAGAATTTTGAATCGGAGAAGAAAACTTGGGCTGATGAGAAGGCTTCCCTGGTGACTCGGGCTGAGACAGCAAAAGCATCTCTTGCAGAAGCAACAACCGAGCTGTCCGACTTAAAACGATAGATATCTCAAATGGTCTCAGCCATCTTCGGTAAGTTATCATGCAAAACTTCAAACCTTGTAACCTTACAATGACTATTGTAATAATTACTTCCAGCTGACTGTTATGCTTGTGCACATATAGGCCCCAGGAGTACCAACCTGAAGCAAAACATGCTGATCAAGCTTAAAGCAGTTTACACTTTAGTGGAACAGCTATACTCCGGGTCACAACGTGCCTTGGCTGTTGTAGCCTTATCAACTCCACATCCTCGCCTTTCTGCAAGACGTGTGGAAGAGCCTCGCTTTTCTTCCTCAGTGGATCCAAGACTTAAGGCGGGTGTCCTCAAGAGCCGGGGCTGTAGCCGCATTGAGCCGGGCTAAAGCATGGCTCCCAGAACTAGACCCGGCCGACCTTGCCCTTGGATACCCAAGTCTCAAGGAGGACGGCACTACATTTGACGACCATGATTTCACCGCCTGTGTCAAAGCCATACGTCCCGTGGCAACCCTTATTGGAAACGATACTGACCTTAGCAAGTATGCGTCGGCTTACGACAGTGAGAACCGGAGAATTCCAAACACTCCATATGATCAAATCAGCCTGATCCCTCCGATTCGTAAGCATACTTTTGTCCCTGAAGTGGATCCAACCGGTTTAATAGATGATGAAGCTGAGTTTGAAGCCTTGAGCGGCATTGACTGGGCCTCGTCAACTTTCCAAGATAAAACAGCCGACGGAGAAGCGGAGAAGGATAATCCAGAGACTTCAAGCCCGCCGAAGGAGTGAATCGCCAGGTGTTTTGCAAAAACAATGCTTCATTTATTCAGACTCGGGGAGTCTTGTAATAGGGTAGAAAAAACTTTCCAATGTTTTGTCATGCCTTCGCGCATGTTCCTGGCGCTTTAACACTTTCGTAAGCCGCCACTGCTATATATTTCTTACTGTGATTTCCTTGGCCTGTTATCTTTGCTTGCCTTATTCTGCACATAAGCAAAATTCCCTTGGCAGTTTATCGCGTCCGGGGTCACAGAAAGTATTGATAACCCGGAACACAAACCAAAAAACATCATGAATAGACCGGTTTATGACTATACTTTGCTAAGCATAAGCATAATAGCATACCTGCAACCCTTGGATAATCTTTCCTGCTGACTTGATGCTCACCTGGTACTTAACAACCTGGTGTGGCCAATACTAAACCGGAAAGACAAAAACATCGCATAATGTTTTCACAAGGTCTTAGGATAGTCAAAATACTTTACAGGTTTCTGATTTGGATACAATCAGTAAACCGTTCCAAAGGGGTTAAGCTAAGATTCGGATACGATCATATAGCCCCCAGTGGCTTGGCGATGCCGATCAAATGGGTATCGACAACTATGTTCTCTTTGGTTCAAATACGACCTATGTTTGAACAGGAAGCCCCCAAGTGACCATAAGATTTGTTTAATGACACGGATTCGTATACGATCCACGTCATACCCAAAGGGGTTAAGCTATGATTCAAATATTATCAAGAAGCCCCCAAGTCGGTTTGGCAGTATGCCGATCAAGCGGGTATCGACAGCTATGTTCTCTTTGGTTCGGATACGACCTATGTTTGAACAGGAAGCCCCCAAGTGATTATGGCTAGATCCAGATATGATCATAAGCCGGACCAAAGGTAAAGCCGGATTCAGATATGATCCGCTCCCTGTTGGTTGTTTCCACCATCTGACTAAAAGACATATAAACTTTTGAGGGTGAAAAAAGGACAGAGGTCCTGCTTTATTACTTTATATAATATATACATTGTCAAAAAAATATATACATCTCAAGAGCCGATGGCTTAAGTATAGTAAGGCCAAAGATGGGCTATATTCCACGGCCGGCGGGTCTCCTCCTCTGACTTACGTGAGTCTTTGTGCTCTCGAATATCAATGAGATAGTATGACCTGTTGTTCAGATTCTTGCTGACCACAAAGGGTACTTCCCAAGGAGGGGATAGCTTGTGCATATTAGACTGATCCTGGATGAGCCGGAGCACTAAGTCGCCTTCCTGAAACGTTTTGCTTCTGACCCGATGGCTGTGATAGCGATGAAGGTCTTGCCGGTAAATCGCTGAGCGGGCTATTGCCAAGTCTCGCTCCTCATCCAACAAGTAAAGTGCCTCCTGTCAAGCTTTTTCATTATCAGCATCAATGTAAGCCGCAACCCGGGGCGAGTCGTTCCAGATATCACTTGGCAGAACTGCCTTTGCTCCATAAACCATGAAAAAAGGTGTATAACCCGTGGATCTGTTAGGCGTAGTGTTGATGCTCCACAACACAAAGGGTAACTCTTCCACCCAACAACCCGGAGTCCGCTGTAAGGGGAACAAAAGCCGTGGTTTGATACCCCTTAATATCTCCTGATTAGCTCTTTCTGCTTGACCATTGGATTGAGGATGAGCAACAGCCGAAACGTCAAGCCGGATATGCTCTCGTTGACAGAACTCTTCCATTGCACCCTTAGAGAGATTAGTGCCATTATCAGTTATGATACTATGTGGAAAGCCAAAATGAAAGATCACCTTTTTGATGAACTGAACCGCTGTGGCTGCATCACACTGACTGACCGGCTCTACCTCAATCCACTTTGTAAATTTGTCCACTGCCACCAGGAGGTGTGTCTTTTTGTCTTTAGACCTCTTGAAGGGTCCCACCATGTCAAGCCCCCAGACCGCGAACGGCCAAGTAATTGGAATCATCCTCAATTATTGAGCCGGCACATGAGCTCGTCGTGAGAATTTTTGACATCCATCACATTTGCTAACAAGATCCTCCGCATCAGCATGAGCCGTAAGCCAGTAAAAACCATGACGGAAGGCCTTGGCCACCAGGGATTTGAGCCGGCATGGTGACCACAATCTCCTTCATGGATCTCTCGAAGTATCTCTTGACCCTCTGCAGGTGACACACAACGCTGGAACGCCCCTGTGACACTGAGGTGATGTAACTCGCCATTAACAATTGTCATGGATTTGGACCGCCTGACAATTTGTCTTGCCAAGGTCTCATCCTCAGGCAGCTCTCCCCGGGTCATATAAGCCAAGTATGGCAATGTCCAATCTGGGATGACGTGAAGTGCGGCCACCAACTGTGCCTCCGGGTCTGGCACTGCAAGCTCTTCCTCTGTAGGTACCTTGACAGAAGGATTATGCAGAACATCAAGAAAGGTGTTAGGCGGCACCGGCTTACGTTGAGAGCCCAACCGGCTTAACGCATCAGCCGCCTCATTCTTCCTTCTATCAATGTGCTCCACCTGATACCCTTTGAAGTACCCAGCTACATCATCTACTTCACGATGATAAGCCGCCATAAGAGGATCCTTAGAATCCCACGTGCCTGAGACCTGTTCAGCCACGAGGTCTGAGTCGCCTAAGCACCTTACCCGACTTAAATTCATCTCCTTAGCCATCCGGAGACCATGGAGCAAGGCCTCGTATTCAGCTGCATTGTTAGTACAGGGAAACATGAGCCGGAGCACATAACGAAATTTGTCACCTCGAGGGGAAGTTAAAACAACTCCAGCCCCTGATCCTTCTAACTGCCTGGACCCATCAAAGTGAATAGTCCAATACGTATTGTCCGGCTTCTCCTCAGGTGCCTGCAACTCTGTCCAATCATTGATAAAGTCCACCAAGGCCTGAGATTTGATGGCAGTACGGGGCATATACTTCAAATCATAAGGCCCAAGCTCAATAGCCCACTTGGCGATTCGTCCTGTGGCCTCCCTGTTCTGAATGATGTCTCCCAAAGGAGCTGAACTTACCACCGTTATAGGATGACTTTGGAAGTACTGCTTCAGCTTCCGGTTTGCCATGAACACACCATAAACAAGCTTCTGCCAATGTGGATACCTTTGTTTAGACTCAATGAGCACCTCGCTGATGTAGTAAACCGGCCGTTGAACCGGATGCTCCTTGCCTGCCTCCTTACGCTCCACCACGATGGCAACACTGACGGCCCGCGAGTTAGCAGCCACATATAACAACAGCGGCTCTCTATCAATGGGAGCCGCAAGAACCGGTGGCTCAGACAACTGTCTCTTTAAATCTTCAAAGGCAGTGTTAGCAGCATCGCTCCAGACGAAAGTGTCTGTTTTCTTCATCATCTGATATAGCGGTAAGGCCTTCTCCCCTAACCGGCTTATGAACCGGCTTAAAGCAGCAACACGTCCCGCCAGGCGCTGAACATCATTAATACACGCCGGCTTAGCCAGAGAGGTAATCGCCGTGATCTTCTCCGGATTAGCTTCAATGCCTCTGTTTGACACCAGAAAACCCAAGAGCTTGCCTGCAGGTACACCAAACACACACTTGGCCGGGTTAAGCATCATCTTATAAATCCGTAGATTGTCAAAGGTCTCTCTCAAGTCGGATATTAAGGTTTCCTTTTCTCTGGATTTCACCACGATGTCATCCACATAAGCATGAACATTACGCCCAATCTGATCGTGCAAACAATTCTGCACGCATCGCTGATAAGTCGCCTGGGCACTCTTGAGTCCAAATGACATAGATACATAACAGAAGGCCCCAAACGGAGTGATGAAAGTTGTCTTCACCTGGTCCTTAACTGCCATCTTGATCTGATGATAACCAGAGTAAGCATCCAAGAAGCTCAAACGTTCACAACCTGCCGTAGCATCAATGATTTGATCAATACGGGGGAGAGCAAAGGGATCAGCCGGACAAGCCTTGTTTAAGTCCGTGTAATCCACACACATCCGCCAAGTGCCATTCTTCTTGAGAACCAACATCGGGTTAGCCAACCACTCTGGGTGAAAAACTTCAACAATAAACCCGGCCGCTAAGAGCCGGGCGACCTCTTCCCCAATAGCTTTTCGTCTCTCTTCGTTGAACCGTCGGAGAAACTGCCTGACCGGCTTATACTTTGGATCAATATTGAGTGTGTGCTCAGCGAGTTCCCTCGGTACACCCGGCATGTCAGAAGGTTTCCATGCAAAGATGTCCCGGTTCTCACGGATGAACTCGATGAGCGCGCTTTCCTATTTGGGATCCAAATTGGCACTGATACTGAACTGCTTAGAGGCATCTCCTGGGGTAAAATCAACAAGCTTTGTCTCAGCGGCTGACTTAAACTTCAACGCCGGGTCATTCTGAGTAGTTGATTTCTTGAGGGAGGTCATATCCGCCGGGTCCACATTGTCTTGGTAAAATTTAAGCTCCTCCGCAGCACAGGCAGTCTTAGTGTAAGCCGCGCCGCCTTCTTCACATTCCAAGGCTACCTTTCGACTCCCATGCACTGTGATGGTGCCCTTGTAACCCGGCATATTGAGCTGTAAGTAAACGTAACACAGTCGTGCCATGAACTTAGCATAAGCCGGTCGCCCAAACAAAGCGTGATATGGACTCCTGATTTTGACCACTTCAAATGTCAATTTCTCATCCCTGGAATCATACTCATCCCCAAAGGCCACCTCCAACTCAATCTTGCCAACTGGGTAAGCCGACTTGCCTGGAACCACCCCATGGAAAACAGTGTTGGATGTTCTCAGATTCTTCTCAGTCAACCCCATGCGCTGGAAAGTATCATATTAGAGGATATTGATGCTGCTACCTCCGTCCATGAGTACCTTAGTGAATTTATATCCACCAACCTGGGGTGCTACCACCAAGGCTAACTGACCAAGATTATCGACTCGTGGAGGGTGATCCTCTCTGCTCCATATGATGGGTTGCTTTGACCATCTCAAATAATAGGAATTGCCAGCTCAACCGAATTTACGGCCCTCTTAAGAACCTTCTGGTCACGTTTACATAAGCTAGTGGTAAACACATGGTACTGCCCACCACTCAACTATTTCGGATGGCTCTGATAACCCGACTGCTGCTGCTGTTGTCCTCCCTGACCAGATTGCTGCTGATTATTTCCACCCGGCTGTCCCTGAAAACCGGAATTTGAACCGCCACCCGGGCCATGAAAGTCGCCAGCCCCTGAACCGCCGCCAGAGCCATGACTACCATCAAAGATATTGGAATTTTTAAACGCTTTCATGATCGCACAATCTTTCCACAGGTGTGTAGCGGGGTGCTCCCGGGTGCCGTGTTTCGGGCAAGGCTCATTGAGTAGCTGCTCAAGAGATGGGCCTGACCCGCCGGATCGAGGCCACTTACCCTTACGTCTCTGATTGTTACCCTGCGTATAAGCATTGGCTACAAGCTCCGAGTTGCTGTCCACCTTGCGCTTATTGCCGCTTTGATTCACCGGGTTATGCTGTTGACCCTTTCCATTGCCGTTCCTTTTTCCCTTCCCTGTCTTCTCATCATCAGACGTAGGATCCTTGGTACTATCAGAATCAGCATATTTGACTAAAGCCGCCATTAGTGTGCCCATATCCCTGCAGTCACGCTTAAGGCGCCCCAGTTTCTACCTCAGCGTCTCAAAGCTGCAATTTTTCTCCAACATGAGGACTGTAGAGCCGGCATCCATCTTATCAGATGAATGAATTATCTCCTTGACCCGGTGTACCCAATGGGTGGTTGATTCGCCCTCCCCCTGCTTGCAATTCATCAAGTCCACGATTGACATAGGTTGCTTACAGGTGTCCTTGAAGTTCTGGATGAAACAGGCTTTTAACTCCTCCCACGAACCAATGGAATTGGGTGGTAAACTCTTTAACCAAGACCGGGCCGACCCATCTAACATCATGGTAAAGTATTTGGCCATTGCTGCGTCACTGACTTCCAACAGCTCCATGGCCATCTCATAACTCTCAATCCATGCTCCAGGCTGTAAGTCAGCCGTGTAATTCGGCACCTTTCGAGGTCCCTTGAAGTCCTTGGGCAGGCGTACATTGCACAAAGCCGGTATCAAACAAGGAATACCACCGGTTCTGGTGGCTACTCCCATCTCAGTAGAAGTCATTGGATACTCTAGAATATCCTGATGTACCGCCTGTTGAGCCGCCAGCTGAGCCACCCGCTCGTTCTACTGACGTACTCGGTCTTGCACCGGGTTATAGCCACCATGTTGGTCACGGTGTTGAGCGTTGCTTGACAAAGCTTCAGATTCCATGTGCCGGCTGTAACTCAGGCCCCGGTTCTGGCGAGGCGGTGCTAACCAAGGCGGAGGAGTTGAATGAATCCTATCCCGACTATAAGAATAGGTCTCTTGCTGAGCCAGGGCCGTCTGAACAAGTTCCCTGATCCTCCGGCTCTCCACCGCTGTTGGATCGTTACCGTCCACTGGAAGAGCCGCCAGACGCGCTAATGCTGCGATTAAATTCTCCATGGGGTTGGAAAAGTGACCCTACGGTATCGGTACGTAACGTGGTGGTGCCATGCTCACATGAGGTGGCAGCATCTCTCGACGCTGAGCCGGTCCTCCTGCTCCGGATGTCATAAACTGATTGGCATCTGGTGGGTTACTTGGGCCAGCTCCGGGTGTAGCGAAAAGAACCCGAGGGTCGTAATTCGGAGGTAACCGGGATTGGGTCTTCTGGTGTCTCCTCCTCATTACCTCATTGGATGCGTTTAAGCTCATCATCAGATGGTAAGCCTCTGACTGCAACCGTTGTGCCCGGACGTCGAGGGCCGCCCGCTCTGTAGCTAGTCTAGTATCCTCAGCTGCCAAGGCCTCCTTGGCCTGAGCTATCTCCTCACGCATCCATGCCACCTCCGCGTCATGCTCATCTTTGTTCGCAGGGATAACCGTGGCGGTTAATAGGTCCGTAAGCTTGTCCATGAGGTCTATCAGCACTTGAGCCGGCGGGCGCACAGGGCCTCCTGCCCCGGCCGCTCCTATCCCGGACGTAATTGTAGTAGCGGCTGTAGAGTTTTGACCGGGTTGAGTCCCAGCCATGAAGACTCCTGCCCAATTCGGCGACTCACAGGGGTCCGGAATACTGAAGCCATCGAAACAGCCCCCAAGCACACCATCTTGAACTTGATACAAAGAATCTGTTGAACCGGCGGATGAATCACCGTCCGAGTGGACGGCCGTCTCACCACCATCTTCAGGTCCTTCAGAAAGCTCTTCTCCGTGGACGCAACCCACAAAGACATGCTTCATGCCGGGTTGAGCTCGGGCGGGTTTCACACGCTGAGCCGTCTCGACGAGGTCGGTGCAGTTGTCCGGCTCAGTCCCCGGCTCACCGATCCGGCCGATGAAGATGTGGATCCCTTCGAAGGGGACCTGGTACCCGTACTCACTTGAGCCGGCGTCGGGGCCCCAACCTTCATCGTCGATGTAGATCTTGCCGAGACGACTCTTGGTCAGCCGGCCCACTACGTATCCCTTGAGCCCTTCAAAGTTGCCCTTCAAGAACTCAAATCCACCGTGCGTTGGCCCCACGGTGGGCGCCAACTGTCGTGGAATTGTCACGTCAGATGTCCTCGTGAAAGGACTTAGTTGTGGAGCCATCGCAACTAGGAAGCTTGAAGGGGTTAGTCGGGACAAAGGACACGAGAGGGTTTATACTAGTTCGGCCCCTTACGGTGAAGGTATGGCCTACGTCTAGTTGGGTTGGTATTGATATTTCGATGACCAGGGAGCAAGATACGCTATGCCCGGTTCTCGATGAGTTGTTTCTTGCCCTAAGCCGCCAGCAAGTCGTCCCCTTATATACACGGGTTGACGCCCTATGGCCTACAGAGTCCCGGCCGGCTTATAACAGTGTCCGGCTTGGTGACTGGTTAAAACTACCTTATGATACAAGTCATGCCATTATGGCAGTTTACTACAAAGAGCCTTCAGTCGCCTGTGGGCCTTAAGCCCTCTATGAACCGCCATCTTCATGCTTTGGTCTTGGGCCTTCTCTCTGGTAAGTCTTCTTTGCGTAACCCGGCCCCTGCTGGGCGGCTTACTCAAATAGTTATATCCCCAACAATATGGGTCTGTAAGTTGCACTAATTCATCTGCAGGCTGAACAACCCAAAGCTACTGAGTGGGTCCTCGACAGTGGATGTACAAATCACATGACTGGTGACAGAAGCTTGCTGATGGACACTGATTTGTCACCATCTCATCTGAAGCATATCACCTACGCTGACAAAGGCAAAAGCAAGGTATTGGGTCTAGGTAAGGTTGCAATCTCAAAGGATAAACACATGGACAAAGTCATGCTTGTTGAGTCCTTAGGATTCAATCTTATGTCAGTCGCAATGCTTTGTGATCTTGATATGGTTGTTGTCTTCGGCAAATTTCGCTGCCATGTGCTAATGGAATCTGACAACTCCAAAGTCTTCGAAGGCTTTAGGAAAGGAGACTTGTATATTGTTGATTTCTCTGCAGGACCACAACCTGCCACATGTCTACTCGCAAAAGCTTCAGAATGCTGGTTATGGCATCGACAACTTGGTCACGCTAGGATGAGGAACTTGCATACACTCGCGAAGAAGAAGCACGTCATTGGCATCGAGGGTGTCAAATTCCACAAAGATCATCTTTGTGGGGCTTGTGCGGCTGGAAAGATCACCAGAGCCAAGCATCCCGCGAAGACTATCATGACCACTTCTCGTCCCTTTGAATTACTTCATATGGATCTATTTGGCCCTACTCATTATGCCACGTTCACTAGTTCTGCATCATTATATGGCTTTTTCATAGTTGATGACTATTCTCGTTACACATGGGTGCATATCATCACTTACAAAAATGAAGTGCAGGAAGTCTTCATACGATTTTCCTCAAGGGCTTCCACAAACTTCGGTGTGAAGATCAAGCATATCAGGAGTGATAATGGTGTTGGGGAACATTGCAGAAAATAAAAAATTTCTACGCTTTCACCAAGATCAATCTATGAGTACATCTAGCAACGAGAGAGAGGAGTGCATCTACATACCCTTGTAGATCGCGAGCGGAAGCGTTCAAGAGAACGGGGTTGAGGGAGTCGTACTCGCCGTGATCCAAATCACCGATGATCCTAGTGCTGAACGGGTAGCACCTCCGCGTTTAACACACATATGGTTGAGGAAGACGTCTCCTCCTTCTTGATCCAGCACGGGGAAAGGAGAGGTTGATGAAGATCCAGCAGCACAACAGCGTGGTGGTGGATGCATCAGTGATCTTGGCAGGGCTTCGCCAAGCTTCTGCGAGAGGGGGAGGTGTAGCAAGGGGAGAGGGAGGCGCCAAGAGCATGGGTGCGGCTGCCCTCCCTTCCCCCCTCTTTATATAGGCCCCCTAGGGGGGGAAGCCGGCCCTAGGAGATGGGATCTCCAAGGGGGGCGGCGGCCAAGGGGGTGGCTTGCCCCCCAAGGCAAGTGGAGGCGCCCCCCACCGCTCAGGTTTCCAACCCTAGGCGCAGGAGGGGCCCAAGGGGGGGTGCACCAGCCCGCCAGGGGCTGGTTCCCCTCCCACTTCAGCCCATGGGACCCTCTGGGATAGGTGGCCCCACCCGGTGGACCCCCGGGACCCTTCCGATGGTCCCGGTACAATACCAGTAACCCCCGAAACTTTCCCGATGGTCGAAACTTGACTTCCTATATATAATTCTTTACCTCCGGACCATTCCAGAACTCGTTGTGACGTCCAAGATCTCATCCGGGACTCCGAACAACTTTCGGGTTACTGTATACTCATATCTTTACAACCCTAGCATCACTGAACCTTAAATGTGTAGACCCTACGGGTTCGGGAGACATGCAGACATGACCGAGACGCCTCTCCGGTCAATAACTAACAGCGGGATCTGGATACCCATGTTGGCTCCCACATGCTCCTCGATGATCTCATCGGATGAACCACGATGTCGAGGATTCAAGCAACCCTGTATACAATTCCCTTTGTCAATCGGTACGTTACTTGCCCGAGACTCGATCGTCGGTATCCCAATACCTCGTTTAATCTCGCTACCGGCAAGTCACTTTACTCGTACCGTAATGCATGATCCCGTGACCAGACACTTGGTCACATTGAGCTCGTTATGATGATGCGTTACCGAGTGGGCCCAGAGATACCTTTCCGTCATACGGAGTGACAAATCCCAGTCTCGATTCGTGCCAACCCAACAGACACTTTCGGAGATACCCGTACTGCACCTTTATAGTCACCCAGTTACGTTGTGATGTTTGGCACACCCAAAGCACCCCTACGGTATCCGGGAGTTGCACAATCTCATGGTCTAAGGAAATGATACTTGACATTTGGAAAAGCTCTAGCTAAACGAACTACACGATCTTTGAGCTATGCTGAGGATTGGGTCTTGTCCATCACAACATTCTCCTAATGATGTGATCCTGTTATCAATGACATCCAATGCCCATAGTCAGGAAACCCATGACTATCTGTTGATCAACGAGCTAGTCAACTAGAGGCTCACTAGGGACATGTTGTGGTCTATGTATTCACACGTGTATTACGATTTCCGGATAACACAATTATAGCATGAATAACAGACAATTATCATGAACAAAGAAATATAATAATAACCATTTTATTATTGCCTCTAGGGCATATTTCCAACAGTCTCCCACTTGCACTAGAGTTCAATAATCTAGTTACATTGTGATGAATCGAACACCCATGGAATTCTCGTGTTGATCATGTTTTGCTCTAGGGAGAGGTTTAGTCAACGGATCTGCTACATTCAGGTCCATATGTACTTTACAAATATCTATGTCTCCATCTTGAACATTTTCACGAATGGAGTTGAAGCGATGCTTGATGTGCCTAGTCTTCTTGTGAAACCTGGGCTCCTTGGAAAGTGCAATAGCTCCAGTGTTGTCACAGAAGAGTTTGATCGGTCCCGACGCATTGGGTATGACTCCTAGGTCAGTGATGAACTCCTTCACCCAGATAGCTTCATGCGCTGCCTCTGAGGCTGCCATGTACTCTGCTTCACATGTAGATCCCACCACGACACTTTGTTTGCAACTGCACCCGCTTACTGCCCCACCATTCAAAATATACACGTATCCGGTTTGTGACTTAGAGTCATCCAGATCTGTGTTGAAGCTAGCATCGACGTAACCCTTTACGACGAGCTCTTCGTCACCTCCAAAAACGAGAAACATATCCTTAGTCCTCTTCAGGTACTTCAGGATATTCTTGACCGTTGCCTAGTGTTCCTTGCCGGGATTACTTTGGTACTTTCCTACCAAACTTAGGACAAGGCTTACATCAGGTCTGGCACACAACATGGCATACATAATAGACCCTATGGCTGAGGCATAGGGGATGACACTCATCTCTTCTATATCTTCTGCCGTGGTCGGGCATTGAGCTGAGCTCAATTTCACACCTTGCAACACAGGCAAGAACCCCTTCTTAGACTGATCCATATTGAACTTCTTCAATATCTTATCAAGGTATGTGCTTTGTGAAAGACCTATGAGGCGTCTCGATCTATCCCTATAGATCTTGATGCCTAGTATGTAAGCAGCTTCTCAAGGTCCTTCATTGAAAAACACTTATTCAAGTAGGCCTTAATGCTGTCCAAAAGTTCTATATCATTTCCCATCGAAAGTATGTCATCTACATATAATATGAGAAATGCTACAGAGCTCCCACTCAGTTTCTTGTAAACGCAGGCTTCTCCACAAGTCTGCATAAACCCAAACGCTTTGATCATCTCATCAAAGCGAATGTTCCAACTCCGAGATGCTTGCACTAGCCCATAAATGGATCGCTGGAGTTTGCACACCTTGTTAGCATTCTCAGGGTCGACAAAACCTTCCGGCTGCATCATATATAGTTCTTCCTTAAGATGGCCGTTAAGGAATGGCATTTTGACGTCCATTTGCCATATCTCATAATCATAGTATGCAACAATTGCTAACATGATTCCGACGGACTTTAGCTTTGTTACGGGAGAGAATGTCTCATCGTAGTCAACCCCTTGAACTTGCCGATAACCCTTAGCGACAAGTTGAGCTTTATAGATGGTAACATTACCATCCGTGTCCGTCTTCTTCTTAAAGATCCATTTGTTTTCTATCGCTCGCCGATCATCGGGCAAGTCTGTCAAAGTCCATACTTTGTTTTCATACATGGATCCTATCTCGGATTGCATGGATTCAAGCCATTTGTTGGAATCTGGGCCCGCCATCGCTTCTTCATAGTTCGAAGGTTCACCGTTGTCTAACAGCATGATTTCTAGGACAGGGTTGCCATACCACTCTCGTGTGGAACGTGTCCTCGTGGACCTGCGAAGTTCAGTAGTAACTTGATCTGAAGTACCTTGATCATCATCATTAACTTCCTCTTCAATTGGTGCTGGCACCACAGGAACATCTTCGTGAGCTGCGCTACTCACCGGTTCAGGAGGTAGTACTTCATCAAGTTCCACTTTCCTCCCACTTACTTCTCTCGAGAGAAACTCTTTCTCCAGAAAGGACCCGTTCTTGGCAACAAAGATCTTGCCTTCGGATCTGCGGTAGAAGGTATACCCAATGGTTTCCTTAGGGTATCCTATGAAGACGTATTTTTCCGACTTGGGTTCGAGCTTTTCAGGTTGAAGTTTCTTGACATAAGCATCGCATCCCCAAACTTTTAGAAACGACAACTTAGGTTTCTTCCCAAACCATAATTCATACGGTGTCGTCTCAATGGATTTAGACGATGCCCTATTTAAAGTGAATGTAGCTGCATCTAGAGCGTATCCCCAAAAAGATAGCGGTAAATCGGTAAGAGACATCATAGATCGCACCATATCCAATAAAGTGCAATTACGACGTTCCGACACACCGTTACGCTGAGGTGTTCCAGGCGGCGTGAGTTGTGAAACGATTCCACATTTCCTTAAGTGCGTACCAAATTCATGACTTAAGTATTCTCCTCCACAATCTGATCGTAAGAACTTTATCTTTCGGTCACGTTGATTCTCTACCTCATTCTGAAATTCCTTGAACTTTTCAAAGGTCTCAGACTTGTGTTTCATCAAGTAGACATACCCATATCTACTCAAGTCATCAGTGAGAGTGAGAACATAACGATATCCTCCGCGAGCCTCAAAGCTCATTGGACCGCACACATCAGTATGTATGATTTCCAATAAGTTGGTTGCTCGCTCCATTGTTCTGGAGAACGGAGTCTTGGTCATTTTACCCATGAGGCATGGTTCACATGTGTCAAATGATTCATAATCGAGAGACTCTAAAAGTCCATCAGCATGGAGCTTCTTCATGCGCTTGACACCAATGTGACCAAGGCGGCAGTGCCACAAGTATGTGGGACTATCGTTATCAACTTTACATCTTTTGGTATTCACACTATGAACATGTGTAACATCACGCTCGAGATTCATTAAGAATAAACCATTGACCATTGGGGCATGACCATAAAACATATCTCTCATATAAATAGAACAACCATTATTCTCGGATTTAAATGAGTAGCCATCTCGTATTAAACAAGATCTAGATACAATGTTCATGCTCAAACTTGGCACTAAATAACAATTATTGAGGTTTAAAACTATCCCCATAGGTAAATGTAGAGGTAGCATGCCGACGGCGATCACATTGACCTTGGAACCATTCCCGACGCACATCGTCACCTCGTCCTTCGCCAGTCTCCGTTTATTCCGCAGTTCCTGCTTTGAGTTACAAACATGAGCAACCGCACCGGTATCAAATACCGAGGAGCTACTATGACTACTGGTAAGGTACACATCAATTACATGTATATCACATATACCTTTAGTGTTGCCGACCTTCTTGTCCGCTAAGTACTTAGGACAGTTTCTCTTCCAGTGACCACTTCCCTTGCAATAAAAGCGCTCAGTCTCAGGCTTGGGTCCATTCTTTGACTTCTTCCCGGCAACTGGCTTACCGGGCGGGGCAACTCCCTTGCCGTCCTTCTTGAAGTTCTTCTTACCCTTGCCTTTCTTGAACTTAGTGGTTTTATTCACCATCAACACTTGATGTTCTTTCTTGATCTCTACCTCCGCTGATTTCAGCATTGAATATACCTGAGGAATGGTATTTTCCATCCCCTGCATATTGAAGTTCATCACAAAGCTCTTGTAGCTCGGTGGAAGCGACTGGAGGATTCTGTCAATAACCGCGTCATCCGGGAGATTAACTACCAGTTGAGTCAAGCGGTTGTGCAACCGAGACATTTTGAGTATGTGCTCACTGATAGAACTATTTTCCTCCATCTTACAACTGAAGAACTTGTCGGAGAATTCATATCTCTCGACCCGGGCATGAGCTTGGAAAACCATTTTCAGCTCTTCGAACATCTCATATGCTCTGTGTTTCTCAAAACGCTTTTGGAGCCCCGGTTCTAAGCTATAAAGCATGCCGCACTGAACGAGGGAGTAATCATCAGCACGAGACTGCCAAGCGTTCATAACGTCTTGGTTCTCTGGGATGGGTGCTTCACCTAGCGGTGCTTCTAGGACATAATCTTTCTTGGCAGCTATGAGGATGATCCTCAGGTTCCGGACCCAGTCTGTATAGTTGCTGCCATCATCTTTCAGCTTGGTTTTCTCTAGGAACGCGTTGAAGTTGAGGGTAACGTGGGCCATTTGATCTACAAGACATATTGTAAAGATTTTAGACTAAGTTCATGATAATTAAGTTCATCTAATCAAATTATTCAATGAACTCCCACTCAGATTAGACATCCCTCTAGTCATCTAAGTGATACATAATCCGAGTCGACTAGGCCGTGTCCGATCATCACGTGAGACGGACTAGTCATCATCGGTGAACATCTCCATGTTGATCGTATCTTCCATACGACTCATGTTCGACCTTTTGGTCTCTTGTGTTCTGAGGCCATGTATGTACATGCTAGGCTCGTCAAGTTAACCTAAGTGTTTATGCATGTGTAAATCTGTCTTACACCCGTTGTCTGTGAACGTTAGAATCTATCACACCCGATCATCACGCGGTGCTTCGAAACAATGAACTTTCGCAACGGCACACAGTTAGGGGGAACACTTTCTTGAAATTATTATGAGGGGTCATCTTATTTACTACCGTCGTTCTAAGTAAACAAGATGCAAAAACATGATAAACATCACATGCAATCAAATAGTGACATGATATGGCCAATATCATATTGCTCCTTTGATCTCCATCTTCGGGGCTCCATGATCATCTTCGTCACCGGCAAGACACCGTGATCTCCATCATCATGATCTCCATCATCGTGTCTCCATGAAGTTGCTCGCCAACTATTACTTCTACTACTATGGCTAACTGTTTAGCAATGAAGTAAAGTAATTACATGGCGTTAAATCATTGACACGCAGGTCATACAATAATTAAGACAACTCCTATGGCTCCTGCCGGTTGTCATACTCATCGACATGCAAGTCATGATTCCTATTACAAGAACATGATCTCATACATCACATATATATCATTCATCATTCATCACAACTTTTGACCATATCACATCACAATCACATGCTGCAAAAACAAGTTAGACGTCCTCTAATTGTTGTTGCATGTTTTATGTGGCTGCAATAGGGTTCTAGCAAGAACGTTTTCTTACCTACGTAAAAGCCACAACGTGATTTGCCAACTTCTATTTACCCTTCATAAGGACCCTTTTCATCGAATCTGCTCCAACTAAAGTGGGAGAGACAGACACCCGCTAGCCAGCTTATGCAACTAGTGCATGTCAGTCAGTGGAACCTGTCTCACGTAAGCGTACGTGTAAGGTCGGTCCGGGCCACTTCATCCCACGATACCGCTGAAGCAAAATAAGACTAGTAGTGGCAAGAAAGTTGACAACATCTACGCCCACAACAAATTTGTGTTCTACTCGTGCAAAGAGAACTACGCATAGACCTAGCTCATGATGCCACTGTTGGGGAACGTTGCAGAAAATAAAAAAATTCTACACTTTCACCAAGATCAATCTATGAGTCCATCTAGCAACGAGAGAGAGGAGTGCATCTACATACCCTTGTAGATTGCGAGCGGAAGCGTTCAAGAGAACGGGGTTGAGGAAGTCGTACTCGCCGTGATCCAAATCACCGATGATCCTAGTGCTGAACGGACAGCACCTCCACGTTCAGCACACGTACGGTTGAGGAAGACGTATCCCCCTTCTTGATCCAGCAAGGGGAAAGGAGAGGTTGATGAAGATCCAGCAACACGACGGCGTGGTGGTGGATGCAGCAGTGATCTCGGCAGGGCTTCACCAAGCTTCTATGAGAGGGGGAGGTGTAGCAAGGGGAGAGGGAGGCGCCAAGAGCATGGGTGCGGCTGCCCTCCCTTCCCCCCTCTTTATATAGCCCCCCTAGGGGGGCGGCCCTAGGAGATGGGATCTCCAAGGGGGGGCGGCGGCCAAGGGGGTGGCTTGCCCCCCAGGGCAAGTGGAGGCGCCCCCCACCCCTAGGGTTTCCAACCCTAGGCGCAGGGGGGACCAAGGGGGGGCGCACAAGCCCACCAGGGGCTGGTTCCCCTCCCACTTCAGCCCATGGGGCCCTCCGGGATAGGTGGCCCCACCCGGTGGACCCCCGGGACCCTTCTGGTGGTCCCGGTACAATACCGGTAACCCCCAAACCTTTCTCGATGGCCAAAACTTGACTTCCTATATATAATTATTTACCTCCGGACGATTCCGGAACTCCTCATGACGTCCGGGATCTCATCCGGGACTCCGAACAACTTTCGGGTTACTGCATACTCATATCTTTACAACCCTAGCGTCACCGAACCTTAAGTGTGTAGACCCTACGGGTTCGGGAGACATGCAGACATGACCGAGACGCCTCTCCAATCAATAACTAACAGCGGGATCTGGATACCCATGTTGGCTCCCACATGCTCCTCGATGATCTCATCATATAAACCACGATATCGAGGATTCAAGCAACCCTGTATACAATTCCCTTTGTAAATCGGTATGTTACTTGCCCGAGACTCAATCGTCGGTATCCCAATACCTCGTTTAATCTCGTTACCGGCAAGTCACTTTACTTGTACCATAATGCATGATCACGTGACCAGACACTTGGTCACATTGAGCTCATTATGATGATGCATTACTGAGTGGGCCCAGAGATACCTCTTTGTCATACGGAGTGACAAATCCCAGTCTTGATTCGTGCCAACCCAACAGACACTTTCGGAGATACCCGTAGTGCACCTTTATAGTCACCCAGTTACTTGTGACGTTTGGCACACCCAAAGCACTCCTACTGTATCCGGGAGTTGCACAATCTCATGGTCTAAGGAAATGATAATTGACATTTGGAAAAGCTCTAGCTAAACGAACTACACGATCTTTGAGCTATGCTTAGGATTGGGTCTTGTCCATCACATCATTCTCCTAATGATGTGATCCCGTTATCAATGACATCCAATGCCCATAGTCAGGAAACCCATGACTATCTGTTGATCAACGAGCTAGTCAACTTGAGGCTCACTAGGGACATGTTGTGGTCTATGTATTCACACGTGTATTACGACTTCCGGATAACACAATTATAGCATGAATAACAGGCAATTATCATGAACAAAGAAATATAATAATAACCATTTTATTATTGCCTCTAGGGCATATTTCCAACAAATGGAACCGAGTTCAAGAACACTGGAATCGATGAATATCTCGATATGCTTGGTAGTTCTCACGAATTACCTGCTCCTTATACTCCTCAGCAGAATGGCGTCGTGGAGCGCCAGAACATGACTCTTGTTGAGATGGCTCGCCCTATGCTTGATGAATACAAGACAACCGAGCGCTTCTAGCCTGAAGCAATTGATACTGTGTGCCACATCATCAACAGGGTGTATCTTCACAAATTCTTCAAAAAGACCTCATATGAACTCCTCACTGACAAGAAACCCAATGTAAGTTATTTCAAAGTCTTCGGTGCTAAATGCTAGATTAGAGATCATCACCATCACTCTAAATTTGCACCGAAATCACATGAGGGTTTTATGCTTGGTTACGGAAAGTACTCGCACACCTACATAGTCTTCAACACCGTTCACCACAAGGTTGTTGAAACTGTAGATGTGCGGTTCGATGAAACTAATGGCTTGCAAAGAGAGCACCTACCTCCTGTGCTAGATGAAATGTCACCTGAGGAATCCATCAAGTTCAAAGCTACTGAGGATGTGATCCCTACCTAAGAAATTGTTGAAGAAGTCATTCTTGATCGTGAAGAAAATCGTGCTGGTGCTGCTGAAGAAAATGGTCCTGAAGAAACTGCTGGACCTAAGCAAAGTCGTCAACCCGTACATCATCGCATTGCAAATGAAGTGCAAGTCGAGAAGATCGTCGATGACATTCATGCACCAGGTCCCCTCACGCACTCAAAAGCTTCACATTTATTTAACTTTTGTGGGCATTTTGCATTTGTCTCTATCATAGAGCCCACCAAAGTAGATGACGCATTCATGGAATCCGAGTGGATTCAAGCAATGCAAGATGAATTGCATCAATTCGAGCTCAATAATGTGTGGGAGCTTGTCAAGCGACGAGACCATCACAAGCACAACATCATCGATACCAAATGGATCTACCGCAACAAACAAGATGAAAATGGCCTCGTGGTGAGGAATAAGGCTCGTCTTGTAGCTCAAGGCTACACACAGGTTGAAGGAATTGATTTCGATGAAAGTTTTGCACCTGTTGCTAGACTTGAGGCTATTCGCATATTACTTGCTTATGCTAACCATCATAATATCATCTTACAACAAATGGATGTGAAAAGTGCATTCCTCAATGGTAAGCTTGAGGAAGAAGTATATGTTGCTCAACCACCAGGTTTTGAGGATCCAAAATTTCCAGATCACGTCTACAGACTCAACAAGGCCCTCTATGGCCTCAAGCAAGCACCTCGAGCGTGGTATGACACACTGAAGGAATTCCTCATGAAGAAAGGCTTCAAACCCGATTCACTTGACCCAACTCTTTTCACCAAATCATATGATAATGAATTATTTGTGTGCTAAATATATGTTGATGATATTATCTTTGGTTGTACTAACCAACGTTATAGTGATGAATTTTCCTATATGATGAGTGAAGAATATCAAATGTCTATGATGGGAGAATTGAAATTCTTCTTAGGTCTTCAGATTCGTTAACAATACAATGGCATATTCATATCTCAGGAGAAATACCTCAAGGATGTATTGAGGAAATTCGGCATGCAAGATTGCAAAGGTGTCATAATTCCTATGCCCACAAATGGCATCTATGCACTGATGAAAATGGTGAAGACTTCGATCAAAAGGTATGACCATTCCATGATTGGCTCTTTATTGTACCTATGTGCATCTTGGTCGGATATTATGCTTAGTGTTTGCATGTGTGCCCGATTTCAAGCTAATCCGAAGGAATCACACCATAAGGATGTGAAGCATATTCTTCGATATGTAGCTCAAACACCAACACTTGGATTATGGTATCCCAAGGGCTCTTCCTTTGATCTCATTGGATATTCAGACTCTGACTATGCTGGCGATCGGGTGGAACGCAAGTCAACGTCAGGCACATGTCATTTCCTCGGACGATCCTTTGTATGTTGGTCCTCGAAGAAGCAGAACTGCGTATCAGTCTCCACTGCAGAAGCTGAGTACATTGCTGCCGGATCGTGTTGTGCTCAATTACTATGGATGAAGCAAACACTCAAGGACTACGGCATCAAATGTGAAGAATGTGCCTCTCTACTACGACAATGAGAGTGCTATCAATATTGCTCACAACCTAGTTCAGCACTCAAAGACAAAGCACATCCAGATTCGTCATCATTTCCTTCGTGATCATGTGTTGAAGGGTGACATCTCCATCGACCACGCAAGCACTAAAGACCAGCTGGTCGATATCTTCACTAAGCCCTTGGATGAGAAGAGATTTAGCAAGTTGCGGTGTGAGCTAAATATCCTAGAATCTTCGAATGTTCTTTGAAAAGGACACACATCCTAACACTTATGCTGACTTGATGACTTAGATGTGCAGCACACGGAGTAATGTTTTTCTTCAATCAATGAAGACTAACCCTCTAAGTGTGAAGAAATTAATGAAGAAATTGATTCTCAGAACCCTACGAGAATTGTACGCGGTGTCTAAAATCAACTTTCTTATACGGTGGGTTACACCACCAACCAAAGTTGAAAATCTTCAATTTGAGTCTTTCTTCATTTCTGAAATTCCTCAGTTTTTTTTAAATTCTTCAACTTTGCATTGTCTTAACTCTTTCCGTCGATGTTCTTCAATTGAATATATATATATATATATATATATATATATAATGAGTTTATGTCCTCTACAACATTCACTTATTGCTAATTCTTCAAGTTGACTTTTCTGCTAAGTGAATGTGATCGGACCCTTCCCCCTCTATGCTAAACTCAACCCAGTCTGTTCACAAATTCTTCATGTGTGTTCTATTTGAAACTCGTTCAAATTCTTCACTGTGTCCTTGTTAGCTGAAGAAATTGCTTTCTTCACTAATTCTGCAAAAAATATTGTGGCTAAGTTCAAATCTATCAGAAAAGGTCTCAAAGTTTGGAGCAAGAAGATTTCTCAACTAAGCAAAACTATAGAACACTGTTGCTTCTATGTTAAACTGCTGGATGGTGTGGAAGATCAGAGATACCTTACTAGGATTGAGAGTAATTTCAGGAAGGCATTGATCAAACACACTAATAAGCTACTTGAAGCCAAAAGAAAATATTGGAGAATCAGAGCCAACATTAGATGGGCTAATCTTGGAGACGAGAATACAAAATTTTTTCATGCTATTGCTACACAAGTTTTCAGACATAACTACATTTCCTTTATCAAGTCATCTGATAGCATTGAAGTCCATGAACATGAACATAAAGCTGCTATTCTATGGCAATCTTTCAAAGATAGAATTGGTAAAACAAAGGATACTGTTCAGCTTTTTGATATTCAAAACATGGCCCTACAGGAGATTGATGACAACATAACAAATCCTTTCACAAATGAGGAAATTGATAATGGCATTAAATGCACGCCTAATGACAAATCTCCTGGACCTGATGGGTTTAATGGCCTCTTTATGGAAATATGTTGGCACATTATTAAGGAATGTTTGTATAGTTTCATAAAGGACTTCCAAGATGAAAAAGTCAATTTGGAGCCCATCAACAGTGCTTTCATCTCCCTCATTCCTAAAAATGACAGTCCAGAGACACCTAATGATTTTAGGCCTATCTCTCTGGTCAGCATGCCTGCAAAAATCATAAATAAACTTCTGGCAAATAGAGCTCAGCAGATCATCTTATCTGTCATCAGCAAGAACCAATATGGTTTCATTAAAGGTAGAAATATCCAGGATTGTTTGGCATGGAGTTTTGAGTATATTCACATGTGCCACAAATCCAAAAATCAAGCTATCATTTTCAAGATTGATTTTGAAAAGGCTTTTGACAAAGTGGATCGCAATGCTATCTACTTCATGATGAAACATCTTGGCTTCTATGATAAATGGATTAGATGGACTAAAATGTTGCTCAGCACTGCCACTTCATCTGTTATCCTTAATGGAATTCCTGGTAAAGTTATAAAATGTAGAAGAGGTGTAAGACAATGTGATCCATACTCTCCTCTACTATATGTGATGGTAGCAGAACTCCTGCAAATCCTGGTGAACAAAGCATGGCAGCAAGGACAAATTAATCTACCAGTTGAATAACCTGGGGCTAAAAGATATCCTATCATCCAATATGCTGATGATACTTTAATTATCATGCCTGTTGACCCAGCACAGTTGATAAAAATGAGAGAGATACTTGAGATCTTTTCATCTTTTACTGGTCTTAAGGTAAATTATAGCAAATCATCAATTGTCTCCATTAACATCAGTGATACAACTGCATATGATTTGGCCAATATCATAGGATGCAAGAAAGAAAATATGCCATTACATATTTGGGACTCCCAATGTGGTCAACCAGACCAAAGGTTGATGATCTCATGCATATGGTGTCAAGACTTTATAAAAGATTATCTGGTATAGCAGGTATGATGACTTATTCAGGGAGATTGGTTCATTTGAAAGCAATTGTTGCAGCTCTTCCTATCTTTGCTATGTGCTCCATCAGAGTCCCATTCACAATTCTTGATCATTTTTAAAAATCTGGAAGGATTTTCCTTTGGTATGGTAATGAAATAAATAAACAAGGTAAATGCTTGGTAAATTGGGAGACAATATGTCTCCCAAAGAAATCAGGAGGATTAGGAGTTCTTGATCTCAGAAAGCAAACCAGAACTTTACTAGTTAAATTCCTATATAATTTTTTCAATAAACATGATATACCATGGGTTGAAATGATATGGGATACTTACTACTCAGATGGTTCTGTTCCCACTTACCCAACCAGAGTAGGATCATTCTGGTGGAGGGATTGTTGTGCCATTCTAGATGATTTCAAAGAGATGGCAATCTGTAAACCAGCTACAGGTAAGATTGTTCTGTTATGGAAGGATGTTTGGCAGCAAGATACTCTTCTTAACATCTTTCCACAGCTTCATTCTTTTGCAAAGGAGGAAAACATCACCATTGCCAATGCAATAGATGCTACTGAGAATGATTTCTACAGCATGTTTCACCTGCTAATGTCCTTGATTGCAGTGCAACAAAGTCAAGTCCTGTACAACATATTGAGAAGAGACATCAACAGAGACAATAATGATACATGGCAGTTCAAATGGCAATCTAAGCACTACTCCAACAAAAGAATATATCTTCATCTTATTAGAAACCCACGAGGCTCCTAAACCTTTCCAATGGATTTGGAAATCATGCTATCTGCCAAAGCAAAAGTTCTTCTTATGGATATTGGTACTGGATAGACTCAATACTAGAGACATGTTGACGAGGAAACAATTTTTCATTGAAGATAGTTGATGTGTTCTATGTGAGCCTAATGAATACCTCAAACATCTTTTCTTCAGCTGTGATTTCAGCCAATTTTTTTGGATGAATTTGAACCTTGAGTGGAACACTGATTTGAATATCAATGATATGATGATAGAAGCCAAAAATAGAACCAAGCTAATAGGATTTAAAGGATGCATTATGGCAGGATGTTGGAGCATATGGAAGCACAGGAATGCTATCATCTTTGACAACAAGACCAAAGACATTACATACTGCATATCTTGTTTCAAGGAGCACATTCGCATTATCATTAAGAAGGCAAAACCTAGCCTAAAAGAAGGAATGCAAACTTGGCTAGACACATTGTAATTTTTCATTTTCACACTTCTTGATGAGATTGTGTATAACCATCTGCAATTGTTCCATCAATTAATAGAAAATGAGTTACAGTGGGGGTCTTCCCCACTGTGTTTCCTCAAAAAAAACTGAATAAATTGCGAACGACACTTTAAAATATTCTTATCTGATTTTTTTCGGCTTTTGCCACTCAAACCGTTACGCATTCCACGGTATACTTATCCATTCACCCAGGATCTCACACGATCACCACTTCCCAGTACGTGGGTGACACATGTAGCGTGAATGAGAAGGGTCAGGGGCACGTTCGTCCAAATTCTTCGGGCGAAGAGTTATTCATCTCCGCTATAAATACCCCCTCCCCTTCCTCATTTCACTCTTACTCCGCTCAACCTCACTCCCTCGCTCGAGCTTCTCAAAACCTAGTGCTGCCGCTAACTCCATCATCGCTGGTGAGGAAGAGCTTCACTGCCTCGACCTCGTCGCCGTCGTACTCGCGCCGGCCGCGGAAATCTTCCCTCCACCGCCGTCGTAGACGTCTTCCTCCGCCAAGTTAGGGCGTGGAAGATCCGAGCCGACGAACTTCCAAATCTACACTTCTAGTTCGTCGTGTTCTTTGTCAAGGGTAATTAAAAGTTACTTTTACCACATTTATTCTACTGATGATTTTCATCAAATCTTCAAAAGGTGTTTATTTTTCAATCTCCACACTCTAAAAACCTAGCACATATCTTCAGTTCTTGATCTGTTTCTCAAAGTGACGTTTTTCTTCATGATTCCTCAATTGTGTGAATCTCATGATCCACACAACTCTTGAACCTAAGACAAAGAACGCTTAGTGAAATTCTTCAAGACACATCGGGTCAATTTCTTCAAACTTCATCAAATTTTACAAAACCTTCTGAGAACGCATATGACCTCTCCAAATTCTTCGCACCTATACTCTGTTCATAGGTACTCATGTTAGCTGCTGAATCACTAGGTTCTCATCAACTTAACTCATTTGCAGCATTCCTCAAAGAAAAGCTACATACTTCTTCAGAGAACTCAATTGTGCAAATTCCTCAGCTCAAGAAAATGGCTGACGGTAAAGTCCTCAGAAAGGAGGAAAGAAGCTTGAACTAAATACTGCCTTTGAGATCCCTGTGGATATCTATGTAGGGTATTGCATGCCTGATGAGGCAAAATATGGCAAGGAAACGAAGACTGAGCACAAAGTGCGCATTCAGAGGATCAAAAGGAGATGGGCAAGAGAGTGGAGGGAGTACAGATGTGTTACTCCCAAATACATGAAGAAATTAGCTCTCAATCCTCCATGCTCAAGACCTCCTCTGGCACCTGGCCAGCTACCTGATCCAACAAGCCTTAAACGTGGTGAGGATTATGCTGATGAATGGGCCAGGCGGCAAGCAAAGTTGGCCAAGCAGGCCAAAGAAGCAGTGAAGAAATTCAATGAAGATTCTGCTGCTGCCGCTGCCACTGCTAAAGCTTCTTCAAGTAAGAAGGCCATGCCTAAGAAGCCAGCAAAGAAACCACCAAGTGTTTCTGCAATGCCCTCACGGCCAAGTTCTTCTGCAATGCCCTCACGGCCAACTTCCTTAGTGCCACCGAGGCAAATTCCTCAAGCTGCTCCAGTTCCTCAAGCTACACCAATTCCTCAGGCTTCAAAACCCTCAGCTCCTCCAGCAAACTCCTCAGCACCCATGCATATTGCCACATGCCAAAGGACCACATGCATATCTATTGCCTCGGGAGCCTCAGCGAGTTCTTCTGCTCACCCTTCAACTACCGGTCCCACTCTGTTGAAGACCAAGGCCACTGCTGGACGAGGCAGTAGACCGAGTCCTCACAAGAAGCTGGTGGTCTTTCAAATTCCATCTGATGATGATGAGGCTGATGATGACGAACTTGCCAATATCATCAGGGACAGACAGCAGCGGGCCGCTAGAGCCAAAGGAAGTGTTGTGCCCCTACTTGTGGATCCTAAGAAGATCCTCGATTTCATCGACCTCTGGCACCAGGACCCCAATGCTCCAATGCCAGATTTGGGCCTCACTCCTGGACAAAGTCATGTTGTGAATGCGTCCATCACTAAAGAAAAACGGAAGTTTGACCAAGCCAGGTCAATCAAGAAAGCGCAGTACGAGAAGTAGTGCTTCTTAAAGGACAACGTCCTCAGTCTTTCGTCTAAGCAGCTCCTTGCTCTACAAGCTGAAATCTGACGGGGAACGTAGTAATTTTAAAAAAATCCTACACACACACAAGATCATGGTGATGCATATCAACGAGAGGGGAGAGTGTTGTCCACGTACCCTCGTACACCGAAAGCAGAAGCTTAGCACAATGCGGTTGATGTAGTCGTACGTCTTCACGATCCGACCGATCAAGTACCGAACACACGACACCTCCGAGTTCAGCACAGGTTCAGCCCGATGACGTCCCTCGAACTTTGATCCAGCCAAGCTTTGAGGGAGAGTTTTGTCAGCATGACGGCATGGTGACGATGACGATGTTCTACCGACGCAGGGCTTCGCCTAAGCACCCCTATGATATTATCGAGGTGGATTATGGTGGAGGGGGGCACCGAACACGGCTAAGAGATCTCAAGGATAAATTGTTGTGTCTATGGGGTGTCCCCCTACCCCTCGTAGACCGAAAGCATAAGTGTTAGCACAACGCGGTTGATGTAGTCGTACGTCTTCTCGATCCGACCTATCAAGTACCGAACGCAAGACGCCTCCGAGTTCAGCACACGTTCAGCCCGATGACGTCCCTCGAACTCTGATCCATACGATCTTTGAGGGGGAGTTTCGTCAGCACGACGGCGTGGTGACTATGATGATGTTCTACCGACGCAGGGCTTCGCCTAAGCACCGCTACAATATTATCGAGGTGGATTATGGTGGAGAGGGGGCACCGCACACAGCTAAGAGATCTCAAGGATCAATTGTTGTGTCTATGGGGTTCCCCCCTGCCCCCGTATATAAAGGAGCAAGGGGGAGGTGGCCGGCCTAGGAGGAGGGCGCGCCAAGGGGGGAGTCCTACTCCCACCGGGAGTAGGACTCCTCCTTTCCTTGTTCGAGTGGAAGAAGGGAAGGGAGAAGGAGAAGGAAGGAAGGGGGCGCCCCCCCTCTAGTCCAATTCGGACTAGTCCATGGGGAGGGGTGCGGCCACCCTTTGGGGCCTTTCTCTCCTTTCCCGTATGGCCCATTAAAGCCCAATACGAATTCCCGTAACTCTCCGGTACTCCAAAAAAATACCCGAATCAGTCGGAACCTTTCCGATGTCCGAATATAGTCGTCCAGTATATCGATCTTTATGTCTCGACCATTTCGAGACTCCTCGTCATGTTCCCGATCTCATCCGGGACTCCGAACTCCTTCGGTACATCAAAACACATAAACTCATAATATAACCGTCATAGAACTTTAAGCATGCGGACCCTACGGGTTCGAGAACTATGTAGACATGATCGAGACATGTCTCCGGTCAATAACCAATAGCGGAACCTGTATGCTCACATTGGCTCCTACATATTCTACGCAGATCTTTATCGGTCAAACCGCATAACAACATACATTGTTCCCTTTGTCATCGGTATGTTACTTGCCCGAGATTCGATCGTCGGTATTTCAATACCTAGTTCAATCTCGTTACCGGCAAGTCTGTTTACTCGTTACATAGTGCATCATTCCGTAACTAACTCATTAGCTACATTGCTTGCAAGGCTTATAGTGATGTGCATTACCGAGATGGCCCTGAGATACCTCTCTGACAATCGGAGTGACAAATCCTAATCTCGAAATACGCCAACCCAACATGTACCTTCGGAGACACCTGTAGAGCTGATACGTCCATTTTGCATCATGCTTTTATATCAATATTTATTGCATTATGGGCTATTATTACACATTATATCTCAATACTTATGGCTATTCTCTCTTATTTTACAAGGTTTACTATGAAGAGGGGGAATGCCGACTGCTGGAATTCTGGCTGGAAAAGGAGCAAACGTTGGAAACCTATTCTGCACAACTCCAAAAGAGTTGAGGCTCCACGAAACAACCTTTTGGATTTATTAAGGAATTATGAGCAAAAGAAATAGGCCAGGGGGCCCACACCCTGTCCAGGAGACAGGCCCCCCCTAGGGCGCGCCCTCCCATTTCCTGGGCCTCCTGGTGGGCTTCCGGCGGCCATCTTCTGCTATATGAAGGGTTTTGTCCTGGAAAAATTCGTGGGCAAGCTTACGGGACGAAACTTCGCTGCCACGAGGCAGAACCTTGGCAGAATCAATCTAGGGCTCTGGCGGAGCTGTTCTGCCGGGGACACTTCCCTCCGGGAGGGGGAAATCATCACCAACGTCATCACCAACGATCCTCTCATCGGGAGGGGGTCAATCTCCATCAACATCTTCACTAGCACCATCTCATCTCAAAACCCTAGTTCATGTCTTGTATCCAATCTTGTATCAAAACCACAAATTGGTACCTGTGGGTTGCTAGTAGTGTTGATTACTCCTTGTAGTTGATACTAATTGGTTTACTTGGTGGAAGATCATATGTTCAGATCCTTCATGCATATTATTACACCTCTGATTATGAACATGAATATGCTTTGTGAGTAGTTACGTTTGTTCTCGAGGACATGGGTGAAGTCTTGCTATTAGTAGTCATGTGAATTTGGTATTCGTTCGATATTTTGATGAGATGTATGTTGTCTCTCCTCTAGTGGTGTTATGTGAACGTCGACTACATGACACTCACCATTATTTGGGCCTGGAGGAAGGCATAGAGAAGTAATAAGTAGATGATGGGTTGCTAGAGTGACAGAAGCTTAAACCCTAGTTTATGTGTTGCTTCGTTAGGGGTTGATATGGACCCATATGTTTAATGTTGTGGTTAGGTTTACCTTAATGCTCCTTTTTGTAGTTGCGGATGCTTGCAATAGGCGTTAATCATAAGTGGGATGCTTGTCCATGTTAGGGCAGTACCCAAGTGCCGGTCCACCCACATATCAAATTATTAAAGTACCGAACGCGAATCTTATGAACGTGATGAAACTAGCTTGACGATGATTCCCAATGTGTCCTCGGGAGCTCCTTCCTCATTATTAGAATTTGTCCAGGCTTATCCTTTGCTACATAAAGGATTGGGCCAACTTGCTGCACTTTATTTACTTTTTGGTCATTACTATTTATCTTTTGACAAAACTATCTATCACCTACTATTTGAGTGCTTGCAGAGAAAACCTTACTGAAAACCGCTTATCATTTCCTTCTGCTCCTTGTTGGGTTCGACACTCTTACTTATCGAAAGGACTAGATAGATCCCCTACACTTGTGGGTCATCAAGACTCTTTTCTGGCGCCGTTGCCGGGGAGCGTAGCGCTCTTGGTGAGTGGAACTTGGTAAGGAAACATTTATATAGTGTGCTGAAATTTTCTGTTACTTGTCACTATGGAAACTAATCCTTTGAGTGGCTTGTTTGGGGTATCTTCACCCCAACCAGAGGAGCAAAGAGATGCTCCTCAACCTACTAAACCTTATGAAAATATTCACTTTGAGATTCCTTCGGGTATGATAGAAAAACTGCTAGCTAATCCTTTTGCAGGAGACGGAACATTGCATCCCGACTTACACCTTATCTTTATGGATGAAGTTTGTTGATTATTTAAGCTTGCAGGTATTCCTGACGATGTTGTAAAAAGGAAGGTCTTACCTTTATCTTTGAAGGGAGATGCAATGACATGGTATAGGCTATGTGATGATACGAGATCTTGGAATTATAAACGATTGAAGTTGGAATTTCACCATAAGTTCTATCCTATGCATCTTGTTCATCGTGATCGTAATTACATATATAATTTCTGGCCTCGCAAAGGAGAAAGCATCGCTCAAGCTTGGGGGAGGCTTAAGTCAATGTTGTATTCATGCCCCAATCACGAGCTCTCGCGGGAAATGATTATTCGGAATTTTTATGCTCGACTTTCTCTTGATAATCGCAACTTGCTCGATACTTCCTGTGCTGGTTCCTATATGCTGAAGACCATTGATTTCAAATGGGACTTACTGGAAAGAATTAAATGCAACTCTGAAGATTGGGGTTCCGACGATGGTAAGGAGTCAGGTATGACACCTAAGTTTGATTGTGTTAAATCTTTTATGGATACCGATGCTTTCCGTGGATTTAGCTCTAATTATGGACTTGACTCTGAGATAGTAGCTACTTTTTGTGAAACTTTTGCTACTCACATTGATCTCCCTAAAGATAAGTGGTTTAAATATAATCCTCCTGTTGAAGTAAAAGTAGTTGCACCTATTACAGTCGAAGAGAAGACTATTACATATAGTGATCCTATTATCCCTGCTGCTTATATTGAAAACCCTCCTTTTCCTGTTAGGATAAAAGATCATGTTAAAGCTTTAATTGTTGTTCGTAAGAGTAATACTAGGACCTATACACCTCCTGAGCAAATTAATGTTGAACCTGGTATTGCTATGATTAAAGATCTCTTGGATGAGGATTTAGATGGGCATGTTATCTCTTTCTTGGGTGAAACTGCTAATATTGCTAGACCCAATATTAAGACACGTAGACCTGTTGTAGGCACGCCTGTTATTTCTGTTAAAATACGAGATCATTGTTATCATGGTTTATGTGGGTGCTAGTGCTAATGCGATACCTTACGATCTTTATAAAGAAATTATGCACAATATTGCACCTGTTGAATTAGAGGATATTGATGTTACTATTAAGCTTGCCAATAGGGACACCATAAAACCTATTGGGATTGTTAGAGATTTTGAAGTCTTGTGTGGGAAGATTAAATACCCTGCTGATTTTCTTGTTCTTGGTTCCCCACAAGATGATTTTTGTCCCATTATTTTTGGTAGACCCTTCTTGAATACTGCTAGTGCTAAGATTGATTGTGAAAAGAATATTATCACTGTTGGCTTAGATGGTATGTCTCATGAGTTTAACTTCGCTAAGTTTAGTAGACAACATCGTGAAAAGGAACCATCTAGTAAGGATGAAATTATTGGTCTTGCTTCCATTGCTGTTCCTCCAACTGATCCGTTAGAACAATATTTGTTAGACCATGAAAACGATATGTTTATGAAGGAAAGGGAAGATATAGATGAAGTGTTCCTTAAACAAGAACCTATGCTGAAACATAATCTTCCCGTTGAAATTCTTGGGGATCCCCCTCTACCCAAGGGTGATCCCGTGTTTGAACTCAAACCATTACCTGGTAATCTTAAGTACGCTTATCTTGATGAAAAAGAAATATATCATGTTATTATTAGTGCTAACCTTTCAGAGAAAGAAGAAGAAATATTATTGAAAACTCTGAAGAAGCACCGAGCTACTATTGGATATACCCTTAAGGGCATTAGTCCCACATTATTTCAACACAAAATTTCAGTGGAGAAAGATGCCAAACCAGTTAGAGATCCTGAAAGAAGACTAAATCCCAAAATGAAGGAAGTGGTAAGAAAGGAGATACTAAAACTCCTTGAGGCAGGTATTATTTATCCCGTTGCTGATAGTGAATGGGTAAGCCCTGTCCATTGTGTCCCTAAAAAGGGAGGTATTACCGTTGTTCCTAATGATAAAAATGAATTGATCCCACAAAGAATTATTATAGGCTATAGGATGGTAATTGATTTCCGTAAGTTAAATAAAGCTACTAAGAAAGATCATTACCCTTTACCTTTTATTGATCAAATGCTAGAAATGCTATCCAAACACACACATTTTTGCTTTCTAGATGGTTATTCTGGCTTCTCTCAGATACATGTATCAGGGGGGCATCAATCTAAAACTACTTTTACATGCCCTTTTGGTACTTTTGCTTATAGACGTATGCCTTTTGGTTTATGTAATGCACCTGCTACCTTTCAAAGATGCATGATGGCTATATTTTCTGATTTTTGTGAAAAGATTTGTGAGGTATTCATGGATGACTTCTCCGTCTATGGATCCTCTTTTGATGATTGTTTGAGCAACCTTGATCGAGTTTTGCAGAGATGCGAAGACACTAGTCTCGTCCTGAATTGGGAAAAGTGTAACTTTATGGTAAATGAAGGCATTGTCTTGGGACACAAGATCTCCGAGAGAGGTATTGAAGTTGATAAAGCCAAAGTTGATGCTATTGGAAAGATGCCATGTCCCAAGGACATAAAAGGTATAAGAAGTTTCCTTGGTCATGCCGGTTTTTATAGGAGGTTCATTAAGGACTTTTCTAAAATCTCTAGGCCTCTGACTAACTTATTGCAAAAAGATATTCCTTTTGTCTTTGATGATGACTGTGTAGAAGCATTTGAAACACTTAAGAAATGTTTGATCACTGCACCTATTCTTCAGCCACCTGATTGGAATTTACCTTTTGAAATTATGTGCGATGCTAGTGATTATGTTGTAGGGGCTGTTTTAGGACAAAGAGTCAATAAGAAATTGAATGTTATCCATTATGCTAGCAAGACTCTTGATACTGCCCAGAGAAATTATGCTACAACTGAAAAAGAATTCTTAGCAGTTGTGTTTGCATGTGATAAGTTTAGACCTTATATTGTTGATTCCAAAGTTACTTTTCACACTGATCATGCTGCTATTAAATATCTTATGGAAAAGAGAGATGCTAAGCCTAGACTCATTAGATGAGTTCTCTTGCTCCAAGAATTTGACATGCATATTGTTGATAGAAAAGGAGCTGAGAACCCCGTTGCAGACAACTTGTCTAGGCTAGAAAATGTTCTTGATGACCCACTGCCTATTAATGATAGCTTTCTTGATGAACAATTAGCGGTCGTCAATGCTTCTCGTACTGCTCCTTGGTATGCTGACTATGCTAATTACATTGTTGCTAAATATATACCGCCTAGTTTCACACACCAGCAAAAGAAAAAGTTCTTTTATGATTTAAGACATTACTTCTGGGATGATCCACATCTTTATAAAGAAGGAGTAGATGGTATTATTAGACGTTGTGTGCCTGAGCATGAACAGGAAAAAATCCTATGCAAGTGTCACTCTGAATCTTATGGAGGACACCACGCTGGAGATAGAACTGCACACAAGGTACTACAATCTGGTTTTTATTGGCCCATTCTTTTCAAAGATGCTCGTAAGTTTGTCGTATCTTGTGATGAATGTCAAAGAATAGGTAACATGAGTAGACGTCAAGAAATGCATATGAATTATTCTCTTGTTATTGAACCGTTTGATGTTTGGGGCTTTGATTATATGGGACCTTTTCCTGCCTCCAATGGTTACACACATATTTTAGTTGCTGTTGATTACGTTACTAAGTGGGTAGAAGCTATTCCAACTAGTAGTAATGATCATAACACTTCTATTAAAATGCTTAAAGAAGTTATTTTTCCAAGGTTTGGAGTCCCTAGATATCTTATGACTGATGGTGGTTCACACTTTATTCATGGTGCTTTCCGTAAGATGCTTGCTAAGTATGATGTCAATCATAGAATGGCATCTCCTTATCACCCGCAGTCTAGTGGTCAAGTAGAGTTGAGCAATAGAGAGCTCAAATTAATTTTGCAAAAGACTGTGAATAGATCTAGAAAGAATTGGTCCAAAAAACTTGATGATGCATTATGGGCCTATAGAACTACATACAAAAATCCTATGGGTATGTCTCCATATAAGATGGTTTATGGAAAAGCATGTCATTTACCTCTTGAACTTGAACATAAAGCATACTGGGCTATTAAAGAGCTTAATTATGACTTCAAACTTGCCGGTGAGAAAAGGTTATTTCATATTAGCTCACTTGAGGAATGGAGAACCCAAGCATATGAGAATGCTAAGCTTTTCAAAGAAAAAGTCAAACGCTGGCATGATAAAAGGATACAAAAGCGTGAGTTTAACGTAGGAGATTATGTGTTATTATTCAACTCTCATTTAAGATTTTTTGCAGGAAAACTTCTCTCAAAATGGCAAGGTCCCTACTTTATCGAGGAGGTCTATCATTCTGGTGCTATAAAAATCAACAACTTTGAAGGCACAAATCTGAGGGTGGTAAACGGTCAAAGAATTAAACATTATATTTCAGGTAATCCTATCAATGTTGAAACTAATATTATTGAAACCATAACCCCTGAGGAATACATAAGAGACACTTTCCAGAACGTTCCAGACTCAGAAAAGGCATAAGTACGTGGGACGGTAAGTAAACCGACTCCAAAACAACTCTAATGGCAATTTTCATCAGTTTTGGATTATTTGAGGATTTTAGGAAGAAAGAAGTAGTCCGAAAGGGACACGAGGCTCCCACGAGAGAGGAGGGCGCCCCCCCCCCTGTAGGGCGTGCCCCCTGTCTCGTGGGCACCTCGTGTGCCTCCCGGACTCCGTTTTCTTGTATGTTACGTATTTTGGTCGGTAAAAATTAATTATATATACTCCCGAAGGCTTTGACCACCGTATCACGCAAATTTCCTTTGTTTTTGTTTCGAGCTGTTTCCGTTGCATATTTAGAGCACTATGACTTCTCCCTCCTCCAACAACTAAGACAAGGATGCTTGGCTATTGAAGATAGAGTTGAAAAGAGAGGAACCAGAAGAGATCAACAAGGATGAGGGGATCAAGAGGGCCATGGAGGTTCAAGCTCCGGTGGTGAAAGAAGAAGACATCCCTCAACCTTTACCTAACCTTTTCACTCCAACAGAGATTGAAGCCTTCAAGATGATTGAGTTACACTACAAAAAAAATACACTTCCGTGATGATACGTGTTTGTCACAGTAGGTCGCGTTTTTTGTCATGCATGTACATCCATGACAAATTTATGACAGAATCAAGATAGTCATACATGTGCTGTCGTAGAAGTGTTCCATGACATTAACAAAATTATCATCACGGAAGTGTCCACTTCCATGACGATAAATCGTGCGTCACAGAACTGCTTTCGTCAAGGGTGACCGACACGTGGCATCCACCGTAACGGAACACCGTTAAGCTATCGGGTCGGGTTTTGGATCCGATAACCCGTTAACAGCCCCGGCCAATGGGGATTTTCCACGTATAAAATCATTATTGGTTGGAGGAAACACGTGTCGGCTCACCGTTGGGACAGATGTCATCCACTCATTGGACAGAAGGCGCCTATGATACGTCGGCACGTGGCACGACCCAACAGAGGCCCATTCCTGTGAAAAGGCCGGCCCGTTTGACTTGGTCAAAAGGTGGCGGGCCGGCCCACGGAAATCCTGTTAATGGCCTGTTCGCATATAGCCCATTTACAGCCCGCTAGCCGAGGGCCTGTTACGCCCTATCCGAATTAGGCCCAGTAGCGTCATCTGGCCGTCCAATATGATTCAGCCCGTTTTAACTTCTTGCCCATGTGTGGCCCATGACTTCTTTCGGCCCATATGAGGACCTTTGTAACTCTTGGCCCACTAACGGCCCGTTGTGAAACTGGCCCGTAATGAACAGTGTATCACTTTATACCCATTAACGGCCCGTTATTCCATTGGGACGTTTCCAGCCCAAGTTATCTTTCGGCCTTCTCAGGGCCCATTGATTCTTGGGCTCATTTGCAGCATTTGGTTACATACGGCCCGTTACTGTCATTTTCTGCTTGTGGGCCAAATTCAGCCCGTCGTTACAATCGGCCCGTTTGCCGACCGTTAATACGTTGGGCCATTTTCATGTCAAAAGAAACCCATTGGGCTGTTTTCATAGAGTTATCAAATATAGCCTATTAACGGCCCGTTATGTTCCACGAATAGTATGACCCATGATTGGCGAAATGATGATACGCCCCGTAGAAGGCCCATGGATCCTACGGCCCGTATGAGGCCCATGAATGGTACGGCCCGTATGAGGCCCATGGACCCTACGTCCCGTAGAAGGCCCATTGATCCCTAAGGCCCGTATAGAAGGCCGATGGATCCTACGGCCCGCATAGAAGGCCAATGGTCCTACGGCCGATTGAAGGCCCATGGATCATACGGCCTGCAGGAGGCCCATGGTTGCAATAGTCCGTGTGTTGCCATGATTATTTTGGCCTAGTTACCAAAAATAGGCTATTGTAGCCACTAGAAAAACACAGAAAAAGAACTGCAATGACTACAAGCAAACAACTAAACAAGACAATAAGGAAATAAATAACCAAGCAATTAAGGCTAGCCTATTACCGCTATTACACATATTACATCCACTAGGCATCAAAGTTTGCCACCAGTGCAAATATAGGGAACAAAGCAGCATATTACATACACTTGGCCGTCAAAATTAGCCACCAGTGCAAATAAACGCGGCAGAAAAACAAGAGCATAACTGAAACAACTTTAGAAGAGCTCAAGAAACGTTATCATGGGTATCCACCATGCTGGCAATAAGCTTAGCAAGCTGATTAGCTTTGTCCTGTTTAGCGCTAAAATCCTCCAACGCTTGCTGTTGCACCAGAAAGTATGCATCTGAATGCTCCAGGGACTTCCGCAGTCCTTCCGCTTCTTGTCGCAGCACAGCTGATCGATGTCTTTCAGCTTGTAGTTGAGACTCAAGAAACCGAACTGATTCAGACAGTGAGTTTGAATAGCTTGTGCATGCGGTAGTGGCCAGTAACTCGAACACTAAACCAAGACAAGACTTTGGGGTTGTCTCGCTGTCTTCAAGATAGTCTTCCTTAGCTGTTTTATCAGCTTTGTTGGAGATCAACAAGGATGTGTCACTATCCTGAACCTTATCTGCATACTTCCTTTACCATTGCTTAATAAGGCACTCTTCCCCAATATTCTGTCAGCATTCTAAAAGAAGAAACAAGCAGACACATAAGAAGTTTAGCATGTACTAGTATATGAAACTCATTTCGGTGAACCAGTTCATTAGTATGGTGGACAGGATTAAACTACCAAGTCTTCTATTGCCAAGTACTAGTACATAATAAAAGCATCAAACAAACATATATCTATGTCCTATGGTCACTGCATTGTCTTGACAAATCAAAATAGAGACACGGTTCAAATCATATCAGTTCAAGACAAAGCAGCAGTCAAACAATACAAAGCGTAGGAAACTACACGGCACAACAAGATTTCAGATGGGTACCACGGGTCTACATGTACAACAACACTATTGGCTCTGTTGTGATGCTAGTAATGTGCATGATATGAAAGTCAACTGTATACACAATTGAAATTGAAATCAACAGAGCTATTAATAAGAGCAAACCTGTTAAAGAAACATGCGTGAACATACCTGCCGTGCCATTGGAGTTTCGACTGGATCCTTCAATTTAAAAATAAGTTCGTATCAGTAAATACAGTGATACAAGAGCAAAGCAATCATAGTTAAAAAAAAGGTGCGCCTAAGCGAGCGCTTAAGCGCGCCTAGGCTCTAGGTGTTGGCAAAACGCATTGCGCATAACTACGCATAATCTGTGCATAACTGCGCATAAGCATGCGCTTTGGTCAGTAAAGCGCAAGGCAGTGGCAAAACGCACAATTAACGCCTAGCGCTTTTTTGAACTATGATAGCAATGGAATCTTAAATTAGAACAGTTGTTCTTCAGGTTTAGGCACTTGTTCTACATGAATAGAGTACAGTAAGACGCAAGAATAAAATAATTAAAAATAGAAAATGAGCTCATAGACCTTACCACATTCTTGGTTCGGGACCAGTACAGAACAAGGCGTTCCCAGTCATCGTCCAGTAAATGTGTCTCAGGAGAACGTAAGGGAATTTGATGAGTTTCTTTGTCGGTGAAGTACGTTTTATTCAGGTAATTCCGATACTGCCACCAAGCATTCTTGAAGATAGCAGAGGTATTAGCACAGGTCACCTCATCTTGAGTTTCCAAATTGGTCCTTCTCTATAGAGAAAAATGGGAAAATTTGCTGTATTATAACCATCATGGAGGTAGGATGTATGGGACGAAGCAAAGTAATTGCCATGAATAACATTACTTACACATAACTCCTGGACAAACACTTGCAACTGGCATTTTCCTTCATCTTCAGTATAATATTTTCAAGATGGGAAGATACGCACATACGATTTAACAACATCAAATGTGATAGATGATAAACTACGACTGGCTGGTTGTGCTTCCTCCACAGGAATAGGCATACTAACTGGTGGAGTTGGGGTTCGCCGTGGTAGTACTGGCCCTTTGGGCACTGGAGCTGCCTTACTAACTGCTATTGTTTGGGAGCTCTGTGGTGGAGATGGTGCTGTGTCAACAGGAACTGGGTTACTATCGGCTGGGGTTGGGGTTAGATTGGGTGAAGCTGGTTCTCTGTCCATCGTAGTAGGGGTACAATCTGCGAGAGTTTGGGTTATGTGTGGTAGGGCTGGTTCTTGTGCATGTACAACCGGGGTGCTATCTCCACCAAGAGGTAGCACTGTTTTATTTGAAGACTGTGTTTTTATTCCGCTAGATACTGGCATCACCCGCTCCAATTCAAATGGCTGATAAACAGGAAACATAGTTGAATGTACAGACAGTGTATGAGAGACAGATGCAATAGATAGTGTGGAAAAAAGAGGGCATGAAATAATTGACATGTATATTGTTTAACTAAAATGGATAGCATGACATAATTTCACATATATGATGTCTATCTAAACTGGATAGCATAGCATAACATAATTCAAAGATATGATGAATAACTAAAAAGGATCACATGACATAATTCACCTACATGTTATCTAAGTAATCAGGATCACATCATTTAATTCACATATGTGATTTATATGCTAAACAGAGGGCATTCGATATGATGTCTGAACTAAGAACATGGTGTTGAATATTGTGTATATGATGTCTAAACTATGCAATGCAAGACACCGTATGCATGATATGAGCAGTATAACCGTGCCAACAAGAGATCGGGACCCAACAAGAGATCTGCTTCGACAGGTAGCACTGTCTGCTCTGAAGGCCTTGTTTTCACTCCAGATTTTTCCATCTCCCACCCAAATGGCTGATTCACTGCAAGAGTAGTTTAATGTACAAACATTGTCGACAAATGGAAATGTAATGAAGAAAAGGATGGGCAAGATATCATTCAAATATATGATGCCTGGTTAAATAGGATGGCATTGCACATTGCACATATATTATGGCTGGCTAAAAGACATGAGACTGCATAATTCCCATATATGATATAGAAACTAAACAGGTGGCATTACAGAACATGTCTAAACTAAGAAGATGACATATATGATGTCAAAAGTAGGCACTGCAAGGCAACATATGCATGATATGACTAACATCATCATGCCAAGGTAGAGCAAACACCTTGGGGGGTAAATAGGAGTGGTCAACGGCGTCTGAATACGCCTCAGATTAGATATCTTCCTCTGGATTACAATCTGGAGAGGGGTGGGGAGGGTTTGCCATTGAACCCACCATGGAGCAATGTCTGCATGGCATTGTATTGCCGCGCAAAACTCTTCACTTTTTCTCTACATGTTCAGCATGACTGTGTACAATATCTGACATGCATACGAAAAAAATATGGTGAGATTATGTAAGGAGAGCATGCAGGAATTTAGAGTGATGGTAACAACTAGTGGATCGGCGTTTTTCCGTTGAACCAAAATAGCCCTAATGGATCGACGTGAATGTATAGTAATAACTGACGCAACAAGTGTACAACCTCTTTGCCGTAGCCGTGTCGACCTCAGCGTCATTGGGTTGGTCGCTGAAGCAGTTGAGGCAGAGGTGGCTGTCGGAGGTGTGGAGGAAGATCTGAGGAATCTGTAGATGGCGTCCAGGGCACTGCTTTGTTGTGATGGATTGTTCTGTCATTGGAGCAGCTCCGGTGAGCCGTAAGACATCAAGGGTGAAGCAGCACAAGACAGACATCGTCAATCTCAAGTGGGATTCTAATAGCATCTCCAATAGATGATGAAAAATGGATGTAAAATTAACATCACCAAAAACCACCTGGCTACAACAGATGAGGTAAACACTGTTTACTCTGAACTTAACTGTCGAAACTGAAATTAACTATGGAATCTGAATGCTACTGTCGAAACTGAACGCAATGGTAGTAGAGAGACACTTGACATGTAGTTTAGGGAGGGCCTGCAGTTCATCTTCAACCTGCACGCCCCTGAGCCGCCTACCACCACCGGCCGAACCGCCGGCCCCAGCGCCGCCTCGCCGCCATGAAACAACTTGCCACCGCCGCCCCGGCCAGCCCTCTAGGCCCCTGCCCCCCCACCCTGAACCCTAAGATAGATAGTGGGGTACCTCTCCGGCGAGCCCCCGTCTCCGCTGCGGGTGGTTCTTCCTTAACACCGGCGAGCCCCCCCCAACCCCTGAAAAAATCGACTAACCCAAAAGTCGATTCAGTCGACTAAAGTGTGGCTTAATCGGAGCAGAGCAGCAGCACGAGCGAGGGGGAGAGCAGCAACAGTAGCTGGGCGAGCGAGCGATCGAGTGAGAGCCGGAGCAGCAGCAGCAGATCCGGCTGGTATGGACGCCGCCGCCGAAGGGGCCTCGCACTGGGGGAGAGCCACCGTGGAGATGTCACCCGCGGCGCCGGCTTCAAGGTATAGCCGCTTCAAGGTATGGCCGCTACATGGCGGTCCGGGAGGTCGAGTTAAGGAGAAGGTGCAATGCGATGAGTGTACAACCTCTTTGGTGGCGCCGAGTAGGCCTCGGCTTCGTCTGAGGACTTGGTGAGGATGTTATGGTCCCGGTGGAGCAGGTTAAGGCGGTGCTGTGGGGATGGAGCAGCCGCGATAGACGAGGCGATCATCGGAGCAGCTCCTTGGAGGTGGAGGACGGGGCGGCTGAACCGGCGGGACGGCGAGATGGACGACAGATCCTCATCCCGGGAGGTGGACGAGGGACGTCGAGCTGTTGCGGTGGACGATGTCGTCGGGGAAGAGGCTCCAGCTGGGCAGCGGTGACGTGGCGGATGGGGGAGGATGGGGTTTCGCGGTTGGAGCGGAGAGGTTATGGTGGCCTGGGATTTCGAATGGTGAAAAGGGGGCGATGGGAGGGGGTGAAGCATGACTTAGGGACGCGCTTCTCCAAAATGTAGGGTGTGTTACAAAAGTACCCCCCACCGATTTGAACTGGCGGCCCTTTCGGCTCAGGGTTAGAAGGGGGATTTCACGTGTCAGGATTTGGCAGCTGGAGGGAGTTTTCGCGCGCGTTGTAATTTTGGGATAGCAAGGCGCGGGTTGTGAAGGCGCCAGTTTTGGGAGCATGCTATCTGAATTTTCGGGATATAACAAGACGCGGGTTGAATTTTAGGGACACGCCTAACGTGTAGTAATATTGTACTTGTACGTACCAAATCAATTCGCACTTCCCTCAACCAAAAAGAAAATGAAAAAAATAAAACTATTCACACCACACAAAGAGAGTCTTGCCCTGTTTTACTATACAAATGCTATTCAAAGCTACTCCCTCCTTCCATCTATATAGGTCCTAATGCATTTTTCGATGCTAACTTTGACCAAATATTAGAGCAATGATATATGACATGCAACTTACACAAAGCACACCGTTAACTTCATCTGTGAAAGGTTCTTTCAATGATATAATTTTCACATTGTGCATGTCATGTACTATTAATCTTGTCAATAGTCAAAGGCGGTCTTAAAAATCTCATTACAGCCTATATAGATGGAAGGAGGGAGTATGAATCCATGTTATGTCCGATTAATGTTTTTCGCTTTGCTGTATAATGCATGTAACCTACTCATACCAACATTTTAGTGCATTCCAAATGTCTATACTACCGCTGCAATTCAAACTAAATTTGAACTCGTTTCTCTATTTCAATAAGAACCTACAATCATGATTGTTGCCAACTTCAACCATCATAGTTTCCTTGCTATCCGCCAGATATAAATCGGGCGGCCTATAATGCAGGATGACAGGCACACCATCATCAACAACTCCGTTTTTTATAAGAGTAGAGATAAAATATATTAAATGTAGTATAACATGTTCATAAACACACCATGTGTATCACCGTTATATATATTCACACATACGTTGGTTTAAAACACTATGATAAATTCTTCAAATATCCGAATTCGCTTTTTATAATGAAGTATATATGATCTCTATTCGTCTTTTACACCCACACAACCCTCTTATCTTTGTAGCTAGCGCTAACTTTCTCTTGTGCATGCACATGCCCGCATCCCTCTCACCCTCCCTCAGCATTCGTCTTTTCACTTTAGGTCGTTCACCCACAGTGTGTGTAGGCCCCCAGCTCCTTCTTTACGACACATATCGATCGATATGCATCTCTAGCCAGGTGTGCCTAGCACAAACACAAGCTTCCCCTCTTCTCTTGTCACCGTCCATGCCTCACTCCCACCACTCTTTTCATCGTTCTTGTACTCGCACACTCCTCCCCGCTTGATATAGTATGCCTCTCGTACCACCTCCTACATGCATCCATCTATCTCTATCCTTCTCCTCGTGCCTCGTTTGCTTCTAACACACACATGCATGTATACCGATCGATCTCCCAACATATACCTGGATCGACTTTAACTACCCCCCCCATCGATCGACGTACCTCACAAATTATGTCTCTCCTTTCTCTAACAAAGGGTGATTGATCTTCCTATGTAGTTATGTATGCTTACCACAGCCACATCGTCCCCCCTCATCAATCGTGCATGCCTCCTGACCCGTCTTGCACACGCACATGCATAGACAACAAGTAGCCATCTCCTCTCTTATTGATATTGCGGGCGTGCCCTCCGTTTGTCTAGCAAGCCTATCCCACCATTTGTTAGAAGCAACTCCACTACCACCCCTCCAACACTCTAGCTCTGTCTCTCTCCCAACCTTATTCCTCTCATGCACATATGCATGGATGCCGATCAATCTCCCTTAATACATGAGGCAGATCGATCTCCTTAATACATGAGGTAGGCCTCTCTCCTCCTCCACACATATACCAGCCATTGTACCTCTATAGTTAATTGGGCCTCCCTCTTCCCCCACCACACACCGATAGTCGAGCGCTGCAGGTAGGTATCCATGCCACAGAGACAAACTGCACATGTCCCCTCTCACGTTCCAGTATGCCAGCCACTCTATATCTTTGACGTGGGCACACACAAATTCGATGGCACTCTTTATCGATCGCGCGCGCACACACACACACATCATCCCTCTTTTCGATTCTATGGACACCTCAAGCCGGTGATACCTCCACTCTCTTCTCGTGGATCGCCCCCTCTATATATATGTTATATCCAGGACTCTATTTCACACACATTGCATATGTTACATTTTTTGATTGAACCCCCCCCCCCAAAAAAAACTCTCAAGAACCCACACACTATATCTCTCTAGGTTTGTATCTCTCTCACACAACCCCACGTAGGTGGTGTACGTATACAAGAAGAGAATAGGTGCACCGTGCACGTACTCACGCTTCGTGCCCAGCCACACCCGCGCGGGTACACGGTGGAGCTCATTTCTTTACGAAATGGCAGCCCACGTGCTAATTTGAACGCCTGTAGCGGTTGTTTACCTAGGGAGGTCGTGTACCACGCCTGCACGAAACAAAGTTCGACTTGACGCGTTGCCGCGTTATTTTTAAATAAAGTTATAGCGCTCAATGGCACGTACACAGAATATAAAACGATTTTTATGGAGAAAAAGGTAGTCCGCTCACTATATACAATGGAGCCTTGCGTGCCTGGTTTGTCGCTCTTCAGAGTATCTCACACAAGGCTGCGGTGGCCTCTCTCTCTCTCACCGTTGGTCACTGATCCGGCCGCATCCCGTCCGCCGGGGGAAAGGAGTGCGGTGGCCTCTCTCTCTCTCTCACCGTTGGTCACTGATCCGGCCGCATCCCGTCCGTCGGGGGAAAGGGAGGAAGTGCATCGTTTCTCCGTTCGATGGTGCCGAGGCGGCACGTCCCGATCTGCGGTACACCTTGTTCTCTCTGACCAAGCTCCGGCGCGGCAGGGCCTACGCCACCTGCTCACAGATTCCGCCGCCGCCGCTCACCTAGTTACATCCCGACGACCTCCAGGTATCCCCTCCGGCCTTGCTCCACTGCCCGTCTTCCCACGTCGCTGCATGTGGATCTTCCATAGTTCTTTGCCCAAAACGTAGCTCATCCAGCGTACTTTCCATATTGCATTCTCGTCCTCACACCGTTTTAGACAAACACAACCGTGTTGTTATCTTCCCTTAGGGCAAGGAATATGCTTCTTTTTTGTCGTCGCATGTGTCATCAACTATTATTGGCCAGTAATTGTTTCCTTTCTACCTCTTTTTTGCAAACAAGGCTATCCATTTCACCTCGTTGCTATTGCGACCTTTTGGTGAACTGCACAAATCACTTTTTTCTTAAGAGTGTTTTGTGCAGTTGTACTAAAATGTCACATGGGCAACGTCTCTACATTTCAGTGCGACTGCACAAAGGGAGATTGGTTTTGCTCTATCCTCCTCATCCAACTCCGAGCCTAATCTTCTCCAACTAGTTAGTCTTAAAAGAGACTGCAAAGGTGACCGACTTCTATTTATGTGTTTATTGTTTCATCAGCAGTCCTCTATTATCGTAATCACACTTAATATCTTTGGAACAGGGATGCTCAGCTCTATTTTAGTGGAACTGCACAAAATGATCGGAATGTTGCATGCTCCAGACAGCTACTTTTTGTCCCAACATGCCTTGTTGATTTAGACAGAGCTGGGGGGACGTTGTTGCCAATGAAAGCATGGATCAATTTTAATTTAACACCTTCTCACAACTTTGTCTTCAGTTGTGATGTAATTATTAGCTCTGATATGCTAATAATTGACATGCATTAGCAAGGAAGTTAGTTTTTTATTGTTTCCGAAAGAGCATCGATGGCAAGACACGTGAAACAGAAGCTGAAAGCTCACACCATTGTACAATTTCATGTCTCGCTGGAAAATTATTTGTATAGTACGTCAATTATGTAAACAAATGATGGAAGCTTGATAGCATTGCCAGAAGCCTCTTCATCATCCGGGTCCATGTGCCATGCACAAAATTATACTCCTTCGTTCCTAAATATTTGTCTTTTTACAAATTTCAAACGGGCATATTTTAGAGTGTAGATTCACTCATTTTGCTTCGTATGTGTACTCCCCCCGTTCCTAAATATTCTATTCGTCTTTCTAGAGATTTCAACAAGTGGCTACATACAGAGCAAAATGAGAGAATCTACACTCTAAAATATGTATACATCCGTATGTGCCAGTCCATTTGAAATCTCTAAAAAGACAAATATTTGAGTAGTCGCTCGTTGAAATCTCTAGAAAGAAAAATATACTCCGGCGTATATTTAAGAACCGAGGGGGTAGTGCACAACCGCATGGGAGACTCAGCCCGGTCATTGCGCCGCATTAATAGTGAGTAATGAGCAGTCAAATCGTAAGCCCCACCTTTCCCACTGTAAGTTGCTCTGAAGAAGCAACCATCAATACGCTCTTCTTTGAATTCGCTCATACTACTCCATCCGTCACTGTTTATACAACGCGCTTCAGAAAAAAGAAAAAAGATCTATGGGACCAAGGCGACTAGCGATCGGCCTGAAAAATAGCATTGGTAGTTATAGCACGGCGTCTATTACTAGTAGAGGGAATAATGCGTACACACGTGCATGCAGTGCTTCCACCCCGGGTACACACATGCATGCACTTACTCCATTCCATAGTTACATGGAGAGCAAATTGTGGACTTGATTGCGGTTACCACGCCCTAATTAATTGAGCATTAAACCAAACGCGTCTAAAGTCTCTCTGGTGGTGGAAATGCATTGAGAGAAATGCATCATAATGAAGCGCGCCCTGTAAACTGTGATGGAGGGAGGATTAGTATGAAGGTTCAAAACCAAGTACGCGTATGGCCAGTCGGTCAACGCACCTCCTCTTGGCATATCACTGACATGTGGGACAGGAGTGTGAGCAAACCGATCTCAGTTGACGGCAAAGAGCCAACCCGCCGTTCCTTGAGAGAGACGAGGAGCGAGAACACATAGACGGGTTCGCATGGAGGCCAAGATATATTCGAGCATGGTTGGTTGATCGATATCATTCATTACATGTTGATGTTGGGCTGCCGTTTTCCGCCCTTCTCCGGAATAAACGTGTACTTTATCAGAGATAAAAAGAAATAAGAGTACAAACGCTCCACCATGCGGTTCTAGTAGTAGTAATACTCGTACTACTGCGCTTGGCTCTTCGCCTCTTCGTGAAGTCGAACAATGATGGTACTCCGCATGTTGGGTCCTACAGTGTATGCCTCTGACAATCTGACACCGAATGGACTGATGCATGTCCACCGAGGGTAGGTTGCATTAGTCAAAAGGCATAAGCGAGCTTCACCTTGTCCTGCAAGCTTCTCCTCGTTCTGCGAGTTGACGAGACACACCAAAAAGTAGTGCTAGTCCATACTCCCTCCTTTCCAGTTAATATGGCTCAATCCTTTTTGCAGGTAAATGAGAGAGCTTTATTCATATATAAGCATTCTTAGGACGATCAGCCAAGACACTGGTCACTAGGAAGCGAGGTACCCCGCAAAAAAAGAAGTAGGAAGCGAGGAGTTTCATCAAGCCAGCTCTCGGCTACATTCAAAGTGCAGCAAGCACGGTTCGCACGAAGATGCGCCGCAAGGTTTGCTGACCTGTTTACATGCTGAATAACAAAAAAAAGAGGAAATATTACCGAGCGCTACTATTTGTAACAGGATATGAGCCAGAATTAAGCGAGAATTGTGGCGAGTGTTCCATGCAATCAACTTCCATTATCACATGCGAGAACCCTCGAAGATAACCAAATGTGTTGAAGCTTGCTTTATCACATTTTAAAATTATAATAAGAGTGCAGACGCTCCTCCATCCGGTTCCTAGTACTAGTATAGTACGTACCTTTATAGACTATATTAGTAAAGTTTGCGCTTGGTTGTTTGCCTATTCAGGAAGTCGAACAATAGTAGCACTAGTAGTATAGTGTATGCTTCTGGCAATCTGACACCGAATTAACTGTTGCACGTCCACCGCCTGAGCGAGGGAGAGCTTGCATTAGTCAAAAGTTTCTCCTTGTCCTGCGAGCCACCGCGCGCAAGTAATGCTAGTCCATGTTGCCTCCTCTCCGGTTAATATGGATTAATTTCAAACGAGATAAATACACTGTCTATCACTGTATATTTGTAAAAATACGGTCAGTGGACTTCATAATACGCTCATTGCGCTCAATATATATATTTTCCGGTGTATATATAGTCACTAGCTCACCCTGACTGAGTATGTGTGTGCATGCACGTGTAGGTTGAGCACTTAGCGTGACCGTGTGTGTTCCGTCATGTGCTCGGACATGCATGCATTAGGGCGTCGCACGCGTTTTTGCGTCCATGTGTACGTGTGACTGTTGCATACACGTATGGGGAGTACGTGTAGGGGCCACTAAGGAGCAACCAAATCACACAATAAATCACGTCTGTCGTGTTCGTGTCTCACCCTCCTCCACGGCTCGACCCCACACAGTCGCTCGGCATGCCACTCACCGCAAACCGAGTATACAATAACTTTCCCGCCTGCTTGTCGATGGATCACGCCATGGAGTACTACTAGCACTACTGGAAGAGGTTGACGAGTTGGGGGAGGACAGCTAGCTGTAGCATGGACTCCCAAAAACTTTTTACATGCATGTTGTAGCCGGCGATTGCGACCTTTGAACGCGGAGCAGCCGTGTGCACCCGGAAGCGGCGCGGGCGACGCTCTCTCGGCCGGCGCGCCGCTTCAATGCCGGCGCCAGTGAGAGGTCGCGTCCGCTCTGGCCGGGCATGAATGCGGCACTGACCGTTTCGGGCGGGAAGCACGCACGGGTGATGAAGAGGGTTCGGGTTGGTCAGGACCGGACGTGGCAGCGGTCCGGACGTGCGCAAACAAGAGATGATGTACGTTAATATTGCTGCGTATATAATTAACAACGTGAATAATGTGCCAGTTGGACAAATATGATTGGAGATGGAGATGGAAATGGAATTTTACGTAAACACGGATATGCATGTCTATGTCTATGTGTGTGTGCGCGATGACTCTCGCGACCTGGAAGCGGGGGCGTGTTTTTGATCGAGTTTTCTTTCTTGTTACGTTAGAAAATCAGTTTGTCCAATTCACATCTAGATGTTATTTTAGGATATCACATGTAAGCTCCCACAAGTATATAATGTAGCAACAAGAAACAAAAAAACTAAGACAAAAAAAATAGACCACAAACTATCGATGCTCATGGTCGTGCCTCATGGTTGCGTCGGCTGGTGAAGCTGATCGATTTTCAATGAAAAACAAGTTGTCTTCCATCAGTGCTCTTTGCTTGTTCCGCACAAAGATGATATCCTTCGTCAGTTCACCTTGGTTGCGTTGGAGACGCAGTCGTCTTTCACGTTGGTGCAATTTTATCACACAATTGGCTATGAACCAAATGTTTCCTTCGAAGAAGGATCGACGTTGGTACTAAGAGCATAAGTTTTGTATTGATTTCCAAGACTTCTCACAAGTTTGTCTCCAGCTCCCCTGTAATTTTATTTGTCCAGCTATTAACTTTGATTTAAAAAATGGTGTGGACTAAAAACCCGGATGGACGTAGTAGCCCTCCATTTTTATTTACTCCGCATATTAGATTTGACTGAAGTCAAACTTTGTAATACTCTCAAACCTTTCCGATAATTGAAATTAAAATTCTTTATTTGTACACACTCTCACACGTTTCCGATAATTTGGCACATGTGTGGTTGTTCACTTAAGGGAGGGTAGTGTACCACACGTGAAGGATAGGAAGTGCGACCAGGACGCGTGGGCGTGGATTGTTAGTTCATCGGAAGTAGTACTCCCTCTGTACATTAAATAAAGAGTTTAGTTTCGTACTTACACAATTTAAAACGATTGTTATGGAGAGAATAAGAAAACCACTCCACTATATATTAGTCGTATACACACAAGAGTACTATATGGACGCAACTTCATTGAGTTAGTGAACCTGCCTTTGGGTTTATGACAGGTGGGCCCAAAATGTGGCTGGCTCACCTGTCATACAGCCAAAAGCAGATGGAGTGAAGGCACTGGAGCTCAGTCCGTACTACATTAGTATATATATATATATATAAGCAGGAGCCTCAGCATTTGTTCGCTAGGGTTTGCACTCTCCACACCCTCGCCGCAATACATATATGTTACACGCTCGAGGCTCATCGTTCATTTGCTAGGGTTTGCTATATTCACAGTCTCTCACCCTCTCTTCACCAGATCTAAACAAGACCGCGTTGGCCTCCTGTCTCTCTCCCCCCTCACAGCTGGTGAAGGAGGCGTCCGTATCCCGTCGCAGTGGGAAGGGGAGGAGGTGCAGCGTTAACTCTATCGCCTTCGGCGAGGGCTCGGCGAGGGAGGCAATCCACTGCCGGCTGCGCTGTTCTCTTTCACCCAGCGCCTGTGCGGGAGGGCCACCGACCCCTTCTTCCTCGCTGTCGTACATAGTGTGGGCAGATCCGGCCTCCCGGCGCATGCCTTGCCACATCCCGACGACCCTAAGGTATAAGTTTCTTTGAAACCGTCGTTGCTCTAGCTGCATGTGGATCTTTTTCGATCTGTAGTCAAATCTAGGTCTTGGTTCAAAGAGGAAAGAAAGGTGCGGTGGGGTGGAGCATGAATCTAGGACGTGGTTCAATGAGGAAAGGAGGGAGGAAAAGTAGTATAGACTGGCTATCCAGCCGCTTTGTTGGTCAAAAAGGGAAAAAGGGGATAACCTAGTACACACATCTATAATGAACCGATCTCTTTGTTGAAAAGGGAAA